>NC_071089.1:47476154-47776154 GCF_027358695.1 Spea bombifrons | reverse complement strand
CATCAGCCCACTTTGATTGGTTCTGCGGCAGTTATTAAACTCACAGCATTTGACCTGGAAGCACCCTGGTAATTATGTTTCTACTTGGGGATTGCAGTTGAATACCATGGTTACGCATGCCAAGGAACAAATTTGAATATGTTAAGAAAATGGGTATAATTATTTTTCCACATGGAGATTATGGAAGGAATATCACGATACATGCCAAGGCAAATAGTTAATCATTTTCTGTTAAGAATATGGTAATAATAATTTTTCTACATAGGTATTATGGGTGGAATATCATGGTTACACATGCTAAGTAACATACTTGACCTGTCTCTGATAAGAATACGAGTATATTTATGTACATGGGCATTACGGGAGGAATATCATGGTTACACATGCCAAGGAACATGTTTCCGCTACTGTCCTCCACTTCAGCTGGGGCTTCTATGATGGAGCACCAGCGTAACATGACCTTCTGGTGACCAGTCATAGAGCGAAAGTGCCGGCCAGTACCGGAGGTCTGTCTACGCGCATCGCGCAGATGTTCACCGGCTGCCTCTACTAGACACCAAGGAGTCTGGAGCCCGGGGGGGTAACGGTGCAGAGTGGCATATCAGGGGGCACAGTGGCATATAGGAGGTATAAGGCATCTCTGGGGAGCGGGCAGAGCGCCATCTCTGGGGAACGGGCAGAGCGCCATCTCTGGGCTGAAAAGTGCATAACGTGTGGGGGGGGCAGAATAAAAACAAGAAATACATTTTTCTCAGTTTTGCTTTTAACATCAAGTTTGTTCATTAAATTATTTTAAACAAAAAAATGTACAACTAATCGATAATGAAAACAATAGTTAGTTGCAGCCCTAAATATTTTTCTCTCTCTACATGGGGATTATGGGTGGAATAGCATGGTTGCACATGCCATATAACACATTTGTCCTTTTTTATATGAAGATGGTAGTTCACCACCTACAGGTAGTGCTGAGCATTGCCGCCAAGCATCCCACACGTCCCGGTGGAAAAGTGCAGCTCTAAACATATGTGCTGCAGTTACAGTGTACGCTGCGTTGGGGAGAGGATATCCATGCGGCTCAAACCCAAGTTTTCAAGTAAACTGTCCCTGTGCACAGCATTTTGATCTTATTTGTTAAGTGCTTAACAGAAGAGCCTTTTTATACCAAATCACATGCCAAAAATGTAAGTCCACAACAGAAAAAAGTAACTTGTCAACGTTTCATAAAAATGCAAATTAAGAGCAAAGAATGAAAGACATTTGGTAACTCTGACTAAAAGTACTTTGTTAATAGCAGCCTTATAGTGGACCGATCCACATCTTTTACATAAACTGCTCAAAAGTTACAGGAAATAAACTTGTCATAGAAAACACTGCGTATGCGCTATACTACCTTAGTCCCTCCTAAACGTAGAACTTCTTCCAGAGTAAAATCCTCCTCGTTACTACCCTCGATATCATCATCTTCGATATCATGGCCCTTTAATTGCATTTCCAGGGCTTTGCGTTCACAGCTCGGGTCCATCGCATTTACCAAACGAAATCAGTAATTTAATGACGGAAACAACGTGATTCGCTTTCTCGTAGCTGCACAGAGTACCGGAAGTCGCCAGGACTTTCCACAACGGCAACCTAGCCAACAGCAACAATCAAAATGAATAATGGTTAACTTCCTTTCGGTGCCTCCACGATCGTTATTCTCGTAAAATGTAGAGCGTGTTTTTTTTTTTTTATAATTTTATTAAAGCTTAGTTTTTTTGTTTTAGGTTTTAGAATGCAATCGTGTAGTCGTTTGTTACCAATTCCTGTCAGGACCTTACAAGGAAGGTTATAGAGCGATAAAGCACGTGGTTGAGTGAAAAGGTTGCTTCCGGATAAGAGGTTACAGTGTAGTTAATAGGATTTTTAAATGCGTGGAATCGTGAATGAACTTTTTAAATTTAATATTTTCGGAAGGATTCTTTTTAGAAAACACGGTAAGCGCTGTTTTATGAATGTGGTTTTGAAATAAGGCGACTGAGAAGTTCTGTGTGTGCAATATAATGTTTGTTCATTGTAGCTGTTGCATAGGCATTGCATATTTAGTCTTAGTTTTTATATAAAGAGAAAAGTTTATATTTATTCTTTCCAACCATACGTTCCTACATCCGTAAGCGGCAAAAACTGGCTGGCTGCAGCGCAACGGGAAAGCTGTTCTTGGGGGCCTACTATGTCAAAGTCTGGCTTACCATATAGCGATAGGGGTTACGCTGCACTGCCATCAATGTGTGTATATACAGTGGTTATAAAAAGTCTACACACCTTTTAAAATGCCATGTTCTTGTGATGTTAAAGAGTAAGACAAAGATAAATCATGTCAGAACTTTTTCCACCTTTTAATGTGAACAATTCAATTGCAAAACAAACTGTCATCTTTTTTTTTTTTTGGGGGGGGGGGATAAAAACTTACAGTAACCTGGTTGCATAAGTGTGCACATCCTCGTATAACTGCGGCTGTGTTCAGAATTAACCAATCACATTCAAACTCATGTTAAATAGAAGCCATTACACACCTGCCATCATTTAACGTGACTGATTAATCACAAACATACCTGGGAACTCTCCGGGTTTGACCCGGGGATTGCCGGGTGAAGCACCGCCCCTCCGTGTCGCAGGAGTGGGGTTTTGACACGCCCTGCTTCCCTCCCATTTTCTCTTTAAATAGTGGTGTTTCCCGCTGCCGTCAGTCGGCAGTCCTGGCCGCGTCCAGCAAGGGAAGGCTCTGGAAAGCCGGAGCCCAGAAGTTCCCATGTATGCAAATAAAGTTTAGTTGTTATTGACCTGACATTAGTTGCATTTCAGAGCAAAAGCTGGTCCGCGGAAAGTTTCAAAAACATCAGAGTGATCTAATTGTGGAAAGATATCAGTAAGGAGAAGGATACAAAAGGATTTTCAAAGCATTAGATATACCATGGAACACAGTGAAGACAGTCATCATCAAGCGGAGACAATATGGCACAACAGAGACATTACCAAGAATTGATGAGAAGAAAGCTGGTCAGGGAGGCTTACTAGAGGCCTTCTGCAACATTAAAGGAACTGTAGGAATTTCTGGAAAGTACTGTCAATGTGCTACATGTGACAACAATCTCCCATATTCTTCATGTGAATGGCTAGGGTGGCAAGACAGAAGCCTTTTCTTACAAAGAAAAACACCCAAGGCTGAATTTTGCAAAAACAAACATCAAGTGCCTCAAAAGCACGCAGGAAAATTATGTTATGGTCTGATGAAGGTTGAAATTTTTGTCCATAATTCCGAATGGTATGTTTGGCCTTAGGCAGGGTGGAGGGCATTATGAACAGGCAATTTTGGCACAAAAAGGTCCATTAGGAAGGGGACCTGGATCCTCCTCTCTGGCAGCCAGTGGATGTCTGTGCGATGCGCACAGACAACCTCCGCTGCTGCCCGCACTTCCTTTGGGGCTTCTAGGACGAAGCGCCGGCATCGCTTGACCTTCTGGTGCTCATTCATAGAAGCCCCGGTTGCCCCACTAGACACCAAGGAATCTGGAGCACAGGGGACAAGTCTAGGGAAGCACTGGTAAGTCGGGGAGGGCAAGAGTGCCATATGGGGGTGTATAAGGCATATGTGGGGCAGTGGCATATAGGGGTGTATAAGGCATATCTGGGGGTCAGAATGGCGGCATATAGGGGGTATAAGGCATATCTGGGGGCATAGTGGTGGCATATGGGGTGTATAAGGCATATCTGGGGGCATAGTGGTGGCATATTGGGGGTATAAGGCATATCTGGGGGTATAGTGGTGGCATATGGGGGGTATATGGCATATCTGGGGGCAGAGTGGCGGCATATAGGGGGTATAAGGCATATCTGGGGCAGAGTGGTGGCATAGGGGGGGTATAAGACATATCTGGGGCAGAGTGGTGGCATATGGGGGTATAAGACATATCTGGGGCAGAGTGGTGGCATATGGGGGTATAAGGCATATATGGGGGGCAGAATGGCAGCATATGAGGGGATATATGGGGCAGAGTGGCGGCATATGGGGGGGTGTAAGGGATATATGGGGGGCAGAGTGGTGGCATATAGGGGGGTATAAGGCAAATCTGGGGGGCAGTGTGGCAAATAAAAGGAAATAAAAACAAAAAAAATCATTTTTTCAATCAGTTTTTATAAAATATGAAAAAATAGTTTACATGTGAACTAATATTTACTAGTAAAACTCTTTTCTTACATTCAGGCTTTTTCTTTTTTCCCTAAATTAATATTCCAATTTTAGGGGGTCGTGTTATAATCGAGCAAATGCGGTATTATAAATCGTGAAAAATTGAAAAAAAAACCATGGATTTTAATCTAAAAAATATACTCATCTACAAAAGCAAGTGAAAAAACCTGCTAACTAGATTTCAATATTTGTCCTGAGCAGGCCCTGCTCAGGACAAATATTGAAATCTAGGTAGCAGGTTTCTTCACCCTCCAACTGGCTCCCTCTCGGGTTGAACCTTTTAGGTTTGAGCAGCCTGTTTTGATGATCCTTCGATACTGGGGACAGGCTTTAAGTGTGCACAAGCAAGATATACAAAACAAGCATTAATCAGGGGGCCGAAGATCAGGATAATTGATATATTAAAGCGGAGGTCAGGAAGCCAAAGTTCTGGCTAAATAGTAAATTAGAGCCAAGGTTGGGAAGCCAGGAAAGGATGGTCAGGATCAAGCCAGGCTGAATACACAGGGTCAGTAATGGATAATGCACTAGGAAAGTATACACTGTCGCTATGGAATACAAAGGAAGCAGCTGCTGGAGAATCCCTGGGGCTGCGTGGTACAGTGGACCAAGGATGTCCCTGATGGCGAAGCGGTATAGGGTTGATTCCACAGGCAAGTGGTCTACCCGGAGGGTACGAAACAGTATCACCTACAGATGGCTTAATGAAGACTTTAGCTCCACGCAGCCTTTCAAACAGCTCTGTGATCAAAATGATGGGGATAGGTATTTCGGGGAGTGATCTTGTTGAGACCCAGATAATTGATAGTTGTTGATCACCCTCTTTCTTCCTAACTAAGAAGAACCCTGCTCCTACCGGTGATGTGGAATGTTGATCAACCCTTTTTTATGATAAACTCCACCACCACCTGCACGTCAGGGAGAGATAATGGATAAAGGGGGCCAATATACACTGGCATCTTGTATTTGACTTTTAATCTCTAAAATAAAAGCAAAGTTTTATACAAGAACCCAATGCTGCTTGATCTGTTGATTACATAATCCTTGCTACTTCCTGGGTACCCCTTTATTGTTCAAGTGCGCCATTTATGTTAGGGATGGGGAACCCACACCTGTAGCAGCGCTTTGGCTATGCAGTTGATTACGTGGGTGTTTTTATCCCTTTGTTATGTATGGCGGGGGGGGGGCAACCAAGCGGAGAGCTACTTTCCATCCCCATGTTATGCTGTGGCATAGAGAAACTGTTGTACTTGTGACCTGATTCTAGGGCTGCAACGAACTAATATTTTCATATGCCCCCAGATATGTCACTCTGTCCTCCCCAGGTATGCTGTATACCCCCCTGATATGCCATAGTGCACTCATAGATTTGCACACTCGTTCACAGACACATTACTTTTATAAATAAATACAGGGTTAATCTTCACTGCCCCCAGGATTTAGATTCCCCACAGTTTGCCCCCCCTTTACCTCTAACTGCACCTTAAGTTAACCTGAAGACCCCATCAACCACAACTGCCCCTAAATTTCCCCCCACCTCCCCTAACTTTCAGCAGCCCAAATATTTATATACTCGGATGAGTTCTTGAGCCATGTGGATGCTATAGGAAATGGGTGGGGCCAATCGGCAGTTTGGCCCCACACCTTTCTTGCTCCCGGTCACTGCCGGTTGGCCCTGCCCCTTTCTTTCTCCCTGTCCCTCCTTGCAATCAATCGGCAGTGACTGCAGGGAGGGACTGTAAGTAGTAACTGCTGTGAGTCACAAACTGATTATAAAACGAGGGGTATTTTTCAGAGCCTTTGCTCTGAAAAAACCCTCATTTTATAATCGATAATGAAAATCGTTGGCAACGATTTTCATTATCGATTATTATGGATTTTATCAATTAGTTGTTGCAGCCCTACCTGATTCTAACTTTAAAATATTTAATTAAGGTAATTAGGGAATCTTAACAATAAAATTTATTTAATCTATATACACTCTGTATCTTGATATACAATTGATAAATAAAATTAGGTATTCCTGTCGATTATATGGTAAGAAATAATTTAATACTGTGGTGAATGATAAATAAACTTTAATAATATTTGTCGAATCCACTACAACAGAATTCAAATCACACACTGGTTTTGACAGATTGCAGTAAAATAACAATGATACTTGGCTTCGGTAGATGATCAGCTTACAGAGATGATGAGAAAACCCAGTAAAACAATATCACATGGAACTCCGTTGGTCATAACGACTACTTGATGAAACATGGGATTCTGGTATATAACCCAGGGCGCTTACAGTCTATGTGAAGCCCTCTGGATTCAGGCAGGATTGAAGTTCAATTAGCACATGGTGTATGGTTCTTTTTAAGGTATTTTTTTACTATAGTATTTAGGGCTGCAACTAACGATTATTTTAATAATCGATTAGTTGGCCGATTTATTTTTTTGATTAATTGGATAAAAGCAAACATTTTTTTTATTTAAAATGTAATAATAAAAAAAAAAAACTTACAATTTACACTTTCATCTCTTTATCGCAAAGGCATTTCTCTATTCACCTTCTTATTTTACTGACATAATAAAAGCTACAAGAACCCAAACAGTGTTTCTCAAACTAGGTTTTAATCCAAAATTATTAGTAAATATTAATTCATATGTTAACTATTTTTCATATTTAATAAAAACTGAGAAAAAGCCTTGTTTATATTTTCTTTTATTTACCAAACTGCCCCCAGTTATGCACATCTGACCCCCAGCTTGCCACTCTGCCCCCAGATATGCCTTATACCTCCTATATGCCAGAGATTCCACTGTGCCCCCGATATGCCTTATACTCCTTATATGCCAGTGATATGCAACTGAGCCCCTGATATACCTTTTACCCCAGATATGTCTTATGCCCCCCTGATATGCCTAATATCGATATGCCTTATACCCCCTATATGCCACTGTGCCCCGATATGCTTTATAACTTCCAATATGCCACTCGCCCCCATTTATGCCTTATACCTCCCTATATGCCACTGTGCCCCCTGATATGCCACTCTGCCCCCCATAAATGCCCTGCACCACCCTGAAATTCATTATACTCCCTGATTCACCACTCTGCCTCCCCCAGATATGCCACTCTGCAATACATTATACCCCCCATACACCACTCTAACTCCCCCTGATATGCTACTCTGCCTCCCTGAAATTCATTACACCCCCATACACCACTCTGCTACCCTGAAATTCATTATACCCCCATACACCACAATAACTCACACATACACCACTCTGCCTCCTACCCCCCTCCCATTTACCACTCTGCTTCTCTACCCGACTCCCTTGTGTTTTGTGAACCTCCGTTGCTGACAGGCACTTTCACTGGAGCTTCATAGAAGCCTCAGCGTAATTGAAGGGCAGTAACGGAGGCTGTCTGTGCACATCGTGCAGACCCCTATCAGCTGACAGAGAGGATGATCCTCTGCAGGAGACCTCAATTTTCTTTCAGCCGGTGGGGGTCTGCAAGATGTGCACAGACAGCCTCTGTTACTCCTGTTCACTTCCGCTGGGGCTTCTACATCATGTGATGCTGGTGCCCAGCGAAAGTGGAGGGGAGAGACGGAAGTTGTCTGTGCTTATCGCACGGACACCCACCGGCTGACCGTGAGGGGAATCGAGGTCTCCTGCAGCGTTGCGGGGGATCTGGATTCTAGTGTTATAATCCGATCTCTGTTTGAAGTCAGATTATATAAGGAGAGGAGTTTTTCAGAGCATTTGCTCTGGAAAAAAACCTTTTTATAATCGATAAAAATCGATTCGACTATGTCACGTCTACCATAAGCCAGAGCACTCACCGCGGAAGTTCTTCTCCTGGAGGAGTGCGCTGAGAAGCAACCCCCAGGTATTCGATGATCCCAACAGTGAGGAGGCCCCGGAGTAGGAAGATATGGAGAGGTTGATAGTCTCTGGGTATAGCAGGAGAGATCCACACAAAATAGGGAAAGCGGAGAATATAGGTCAGGGCACAATTCACTAAATGAGGCGGAGAGCAAAACCAAACGCACAGTCAGACGAGCCAGGGGTCATACACAGGACAGGTAGTCAGCCAGAAGGTGGATCAAATCCAAAGCGGGTAGTCAGACGATCCAGGTCATACACGTGGAGGAACGAACACAGCCAAATCACAGATCAGAGGGTAGTCAGGACAAGCCAAAGGTCAGATTTATCATAGAACGCTACAGAACGGGTAACCAGCAAAAGACCACACCAGGGTACAGGTAACAGGGCTTCCGGATTTTTAAATTTGGCGCCGGTAGCCACCACGCCCCCCAACGCTGACGTCACACGCGCCCCGTACCTGCCAAAACGCGGCAGCTGCGGCTAAACCGTTGACAACGACTTTCATTATCGATTTTATCGATTAGTTGTTGCAGCCCTAATAGTATTGATAGGTTGCTATGTAAATAGCAACTGTATAAATTGCAAACTACTAGCAGGTTTTTTTTTGGTTATAAGGTGTAACCTAGAGAACAATATTTCGGGTTGTAACCATGCAAGCCAAAATCACTAACTCGCCCTATACCTACACACACACTCATGTGGATAAATGAAAATATGCCTCTGCCTATAGGTAAGTAAGGAACACCAATAACACAAGAATTGGTAACTAGCTGTTATCGCCTCAGGCTATGATTTCTAGGACAGGGGAAAGAAAAAATGTCGGTGTGCTAAGCTAGTCTCAGGCTCAAATAATACAAATGTATAATATGAGGCCTACCAAACTGGTGTAATCGTACTGCAAATACAGTGTATTGGCTGTACAATGTATACAAAAAAACAAAAACTGTCTGCGCTTCTCACCCTAATAAAGTTGGCAACAAATATATAAACATAACATAAATAAGAGGTTTTGGTTATATGAATTGGCGAAGCATAATTAATCTCACCCGCCACTTCAAGGCACACTCTCAATAGGGTGAGAACCTACTCTCACCTCCTACATAGTGGGCACACAAAGCAGTTTATACTGCTGCCAAAACCTTATTAATGTCTTGAGTGAGGTGCAATTAAACCTCCTCCCAATTAACCCCTGGATAGCAAGCTGCAACCAGACTGATGAGGAGCCAACAACCTCAAATATGTGCAAACGGGGAAAAGAAAAAATGTTGGTGCGCTAAGCTAGTCGCAGGCTCAAATAATAATATGCTAGCTTGGCACACCGACATTTTTTCTTTTGAGAAGCACACAGTTTTTTTTTTTTGTTTTTTTTTTTTTTTGGGGGGGGGGGTCTAGGACCACTATTGACCAGTAAATCAAATCAGTTCTGCTTTCTATGACGTAAATCACATTTTGGAAAATCATGTTCATAACATCAACCAATCACATTAAGCCTTTTGTGGACAGGCGACCAATCAAAGTAGTGCCTGCATTTGCCATATTAGTCCAGGGGGATCGGCACAGGCAGGTCAGCTTACCTTTTGTTGACTGTCTCCACCTGATGCTTAACTAAGGGAGCATGTGTTCAAATACCGCATTGGCCCGAATATAGGCCGCACTTTTTTCCCCCCACTTTAAGTCTTTAAAGTGGGCGTGCGGCCTACATTTGGGGTCTAGCGCCTGACGCCCGGGACATGCAGTTCTGGGCGCCGGGCAGGCAGCGGGGTTAGGATACAGATCCCCCGCAGTGGTGCAGGGGACCTGCATCCTACTCTCTGATACGCTCAGACAGCCTCCCCTGCCGGCACTTTCCACGGGGGAGTGCCGGCACGGGAGATTGTCTAAGCGCATCGCGCAGATGTTCACCGGCTGCAGCGATGCGCGCGTAAACAACCTCCGCTGCTGGCACATCTGCTCGATGTGCTTTAACAATCTCCCTTACCGGGAATTCCCATGAGGGGAGTCCCGGCAAGGGAGATTGTTAAAGCACATCATGCAGACGTGCCGACAGTGGAGGTTGTTTACGCGCATCGCCGCAGCCGGTGAACGTCCGCACGATGCATTTTACCTCTGCCCCCAAGACTGACCAGAGCAGACTCCCGGGTGTCTTACGGGGCCGGAGGGGGACATCTACGCAATACGTGTATACAACTTCCGGTGGTGGCACTTCCGCTGAGGGGGGGGCAGAGTGGCAGCATATCTATTACAAAACTTTTTCTTTAAAAAAAGCACCAAACTTTTAGGGTGCGGCCTATATCCGAGCCAATACGGTATGTGTCTAAATATGTTTACAATTTTTATATTGATTAAACTAGACTGTTTTATATTTTCTTCCTTTTGAGAATCAGAGCACTATACATAAGATACCGAATTCAAAATATTATCATATAACAAAACCTCCGTTTTTCCTTGAGGTGTTTTTCTGTTTAAAATTAAGTTATGGTTCAATGGATTTAACTATTATGATGACCCATTATGATTTATTTCTGAAATGCTTTGTTTTGTTTTTGTGTATATTTTTATTTTAGTTTTTGCATCTTATCATTATGTAAAATACCAGTCGAGCAAAACTGGAAAGCATCAAGATGGTCCTGCATTTACTAATTCATTGTTGAAACACTTAATTATGAAGATAAAAGCGACGGGGCCTATAACAGTTGCCGAATACATGAGGGAAGTTCTCACAAACCCTATAAAGGTATGTAACTCCTCATACAACTGTAGGCACTGTTGCTTTGATTGTATATATTGTACACTATATGGGCAAAAGTATTGGGACAGCTGACCATTACACCAACAGGATGACATTGTATTTTAAATACATAGACGTTAATATGTAGTTGGCCTCTCCCTGTACAATTATAAAAGCTCCACAAGATTTTGGAGCATTTCTATGAAAATGTTTGCCCATTTATTCAGTAGAGCATTAGTGGCAGTGGTGTTGGACGAGAACATCTGCCTCGTAATCTGTGTTCCGTCTCATCCCAAAGGTGTTCGATGGGGTTGAGGTCAGGGCTGTGTGCAGGCCAGTCAAGTTCTTCTACAACGAACTCATCCAAATTTATGGACCTTGCTTTGTGCATTGGGGTACCGTCGTGATGGAATCGAAAAGGGCTTTCCCCGAACTGTTTCAACAAAGCTTGAAGCATAGCATTTTCCATGTCCCCTTCAGCGTACCAAGACATTTTGGACAATTTTTGGCTTCCGACTTTGTGGGAACAATAAAGACATTGTTGGATGACTTTGAAGAAGAGTGTGACTGACCTGCACAGAGCCGTGACCTCAACTCCATCAAACACCTGTGGGATAAACTGAAACCGAGATTGCAAACCAGGCCTTATCGTCCAGTATCCGTGCCTGAACTCAGAAGTGCTCACTAACTGGAAACTCCCATCCTGCTTAAAGGTGTTCGACATAAAGCAGATTTTTAATCTTTTTTTTTAATTTTATTCCTCCCAGCTTGTGGGGTAATTACTTTGATTAAACATGAACAACATTATCTGTGATATTTGTAATGGTGTCTGGGGTTTGTTGTTGAAACAATATGAAGTCCTGTCATTTATTATCTGGGGATAATAAGTAACAGCCTTGTTACTTAGATATTTTAATTACTTTAAGCCTATTTCTATTTTAAGGGTTACTACATGCATCATGATATGCTGGGAGAACATGGAGACTTTGTTACATCACCAGAAATAAGTCAGATCTTTGGAGAGGTACTTGTATCTTTTTAAATTTTTAAATATAATTTTGAAGATAATTTAATTTCATAAGTTAATTGCCTTTTTATAACTTTTTTGGTTAATTTTTAGTTACCTATAATTTCTCATTTTTGCTTTTCAATTACTGCAATTGTTGTGGAAATATTTAGTGGCTTGTTTTAACCTCTAGGGTTGCTGAGAGAAAGCATATCTGCTTTCTCTGTTTTGTTAAGTTACAAGCAGTAAATTATCAAAACAGGAGGAAACAAAAATAAATAAAGATCTCAAATTTAGGCAAATCACATCCCTAATTTTTTCCCCTGTCCTGCATTTAGTTGACATGGGATTCTATCCTGTTTTTATTAGGATTCCCAGAGGGGTGGGAGGATATAGCTTTACATTACTAGCCAGTATAGAATTCGTGAAGAACTTAAGCCAGACTAATTTGAGGGTTATTTAGATTAGTGGGAAGATCAATATTTAGGGGCACCATTCATTAACCAAACCTGACCTTCAAAAGAGGTTCAAGTAGCCAACCCTGGGAAGGTATGCTGATTATGCCCTTGCATGAAAGAAAACCAACTTTCTTGTGCAAGCTGACTTCACCAACAATTATTGATGTATTCCGTTAACATACCGGTTACCTCACACTACTGAACTACAACTGCTACAGTGAAATTTAATTTTGTGAACTTGAAATTAGACATCAATTATTGTAGTACAGTAGTGGTTTTATCATGATAGAGAAGAGTAAAAGATATATTGACTGTATAGCCATCTAAAATATATCAAAAACGCTGCATAGATCCACTTCCTACAGGCAGGCTCAGCTGCGACATGTGAACCACTCTACTATCCAGGATGACATCTGCAATCTTGACAAGATCAGGCAACCCAAGTACATTGAGCTACCCACTCCTCATTCCTGCCTGAAAATCAGGGTTATCGTAGAGCGGTAGAAGTGAAACTAGCAAGCCTCCTCCACGGCTACCCAACCAAATTCCAACCAGAGGATGCCTGCCAAATATTTTCCTAGCCTATTTGGGCACAGCCACAGACTATTGCCTAAAGATTGCTTCAGTGTTATCCACTGCCTCTGGGTAAGGCCAACATTCCATTCCAATGTGCACTTCAGATTGGAAAGCTGATGATGATACTTCTCTTTTGACAGGACTTTGTTTTAGGTGTCTGGAAGAATGAATGCAGAACCCCAATGGGATTTGTTTGGAATAAATATGCTAGCCACCAAATTGATTCTGATGGCTAGTATATTTTTTAATTGCCTTAATTCTCCCTTGCTAGCTAATGTAAGGAACTGACCATGCCTCCAAATCACTCTTCCGTCTTGCCAATCAATGAAGAAAGAGAAAAGACCAATCCACCCTGTACAAAGCCTTCTCTTCATCCGTGGATGATGAAACCTCTAGGGTGCCCTGGCCTGTAAAAATGTATTATGTTTAGCACTTTCATTGTGTTGACCCTTGCCTATCTCCCGGGGATAAGCCTTGACTGATCTTTAAATCCACATTTAATAGGAAAATGGGCGATAAGTGACATTGCGTCAGGTCTTTTCCTTCTTTTGGCAATACGCTTACTGTGGCTAATTGTGTGTTAAATTCTCCTTTCCAATATTGAGTTTAATGTAGCCACTATATATTGACCAAGTGACCTATAGTAAAGTATTGAATGGTCATCCGGCCTGGGAGCGCTACCTGAAATCATAGATTTAATTAATAGTAATATTGCCTCATCTGTAATCCTCTTCTCCACGAATTCTGCCTTAGCAGGATTTAACTTGGTAGCTGGAAAATCCTACCGGGTCCTCGACACCTACCCCTGCTGTAAGTTTTTAAAGGGAGCTAGTACTTTCAGAATGCTTAAACTATCTCTGCTGGAGCAGACAAGCTGTCGAATACTGAATTCTGAATTCTAGGGATATGGGTTTGTTACTCCTTTTTGCAAAGTGCCTTTCCAAGTAGCTTCCCACATTCCATGTACCTCCTCGTCAGAGGTTGCTTCATCTGGGACCAATTTATCACCCAGATCCTCCACATTCACCTCTCGGCATTGATTCTGAGAGGGAAATCTTTAAATCCGGGGGCTTATCCCCAGTGAATTGATGCCCCTTTTTATACATGACAATACTTTACTGGCCTTAGCAACTGCTGGTGGACATTGCACACTGTTTCCTAGTTTTGTTGTCTATAACAATTCACAAATCTTTCTCATCCCTTATTCACTACCATTTAGGGTGTACGTTGCTTGTGCATTTATCTATATTAAATTTAATCTGCCATTTGTGTGCACAGTGCCCCAGTCTATCTAAATCCCTCTGCAGCAAAGTGATATCCTGCTCACATTTTATTACTTTACAAAGTTTAGCGTCATCTGCATACACGGAAACATGACTTTTAGCGCCTATTGCAAGGTCATTTATAAAAATGTTGAATAAAATTGGTCCCAGAACCGAACCCTGAGGAACACCACTTGCCGCTTTTGTCCAGCTTGAAGATTTATCATTTATAACAACTCTCTGTACTTGATTGCTAAGCCAGTGTTCAACCCAAGAACAAGAATTTGCATCTAGAACAATTTAATAAAAACTATGATTGAGAAAAAGATATGCCTTATACCCTCTTGTATGCCACTCTGCCTCCCTGATATGCCTTTTAACCCCCTATATGCCACTCTGCCTCCAGAAAGCCCTTATACCCCCCATATACCACTCTTACCCTCCCCCCGACTTACCAGTGCTTCCCTAGACTTGTCCCCTGTGCTTCAGATTCCTTGGTGTCTAGTGGGGCAGCCGGTGGAGGTCTGTGCAATGCGCGCAGACATCCACTGCTGCTGGCACTTCCGCTGGGGCTTCTATGAATGAGCAACGGAAGGTCATGTGATGGCGGTGCTCCGTCATAGAAGCCCCGGCAAAAGTGGTGGCAGCAAGCGGAGGTTGTCTGCGTGTATCGTGCAGACGCCCACTGGCTGCCAGAGAGGAGGATCCGGGTCCCCTGTAGCGCTGCAGGGGATCTGGATCTTAGTCTTGTAGTCAGACCTCTATTTGAGCTCTGATTAGAAGACGACCTCGAATATAAGATGATGGTTATTATAATCGAGCAAACACGGTACTTTCAATGATACAATGTTGCTGTTGCAAGGGCATGGACTCCTTAGACAAAAAAAATGCATATTAGCTTGGATCCCTATTTGGTTGGGAATATTTCTGTAGAGAAAGACAGCATCTGGACAAATCCAAATCCAGCTGGCATCCTATTTAATATTAGACAATAACTGAGTTACTGAGTACGTGTCACGACCACCAACACCAAGGCACTCACCGCAGAAGTTCTTCTGCTCCGAAGCCCACACCAAGGGAGACCCTTAGTGACAGGGAGTGGAGACTGGGATGATTCCAACAGTGAGGAGGCCAGATGCAGGTGGATAAATTAAGGGCCGAGTTGGAGTGCAAGGTGTAGGAGCCCCGACAGCAGGAACCAGAAGGCAAATGCAGCAGAGCCGGGGTGAACTCAGGTAACGTATTCAGGGTAGCTGGGTCAGTAACAGAGCGGGTAATCAGACGAGCCGAGTCCGTAACAGAGCGGGTAATCGGACGAGCCAAGTCGGTAACAGAACGGGTAATCAGACGAGCCAAAAAACTAGTAACCAGGATAAGCAGGAGAAGGTACAGAATCTCTAGGCAAAGAATCGTCAGGCAGGCAGAGGTCAAAAACTAAAGTAACGAGCAGTAGCAATAACTCTGGATACATAGACCACAACAGGGTACAGACTAAAGCATTTTCTGGGTTTTTAAATCTGGCGCCCTTACAAGCTCCGCCCTCTGGACCGCATCATCGCAGTTCTGGGCAGTCTCCCTGAACTCCGCCTCCGGACCCGTCCAGCCGCACCCCCATTGATACAGACAGGAGGAACACCGCTGGACCAGGAGTGGGTAAGTACAGAATACTGGGGATCAATGCTCCGTCGGGCATCATGATGCCGGACGGCAGCAATGTCCCCAGACACCGCCTTGAAACCTCGGTGCCGGCGATCGGGGACCCAACCGTCCGCATCGAGGGAGACACCTGTCGCCCCCGGTAACGGCTGCTCGCGAGCGGTCCTCTACCCGCGAGCACCCGACACCAAGGGAGAGATTGTGACAGTACTTACCTGATAGGAGGGTAAAGCTTTTACTAGAGGCTGTAAAAAAATATTCACATAAATTGACAGGTTCCACGTAAACGATCCTATGCCAGAAACTATGGGACGAACTGGTAGATTATGTAGGTGCTGATGTACTTTTGGTAGATGGTGAAAGATTGGGGGGGTAAATGAATCAATAACACGACTTTCATAAGCTCCTGTGTATGGTTGTTGCAGAGCATCTTTATTAACCTGTGTAGGGTAGACCGCTATTTTGGTACGTGGTGGTATCATCAAGCAGTTTATGGGCTTCCTAAACATAGGCACTAAATGTGACTTGTGTGCTTAGTGAAACCCTTATAAAGCAGAAACTTATATCATAACCTTTTTGTTGCTTATACAAAAAAAGAATTCCCAATGTTTGAACATAAAAATAATATATAGTGTAATACTGTAACAATATACTGTAATAGCTAGTGTTAGGTAGTGGACTTTCATACTGTATATGTGGTAATATTGTAGCTCTTCAAAAGTAATGATGCACTCGGCAGCAAAAATAGAAGTTGGACATAAAAAAAATAAAAATATATAGTGTTTTTCCTTTTGTACGCTCTCTAAGGCCTCAAGCCATTCCTCAGGTATAGCTTTTTCTCCTGTTCATTTTATAAAAACTATTTTAAGAGTGAGCGTAAACCTTCTGGAGGTCTATAAATACCTCAAACTTGTTGGGCCATGTTCCAGGAAAAAATTCAAAACCCTTATTAAGCACAAAAGTCTCAGCTTCAGTGTATGCTGATAGATGTTTCAGCTGTAATCTCTACCCTGCTCTGTGTACTCCACTAATACAAGAGGTCTTTCTCTGTACTTCCCCATATCCTGCCTGTTGGGTCTGTGACATTTTCCTCTCCCAATCCCATTGAAAAGACCTGTAATTTTTGGGTTTGTACGGCTGGCCCTTCTTGTTAACAAAAAAAAAACTCCCATAATGTTCTTGGGGCAAGCCCTTGAATAAAGAATATGTTTTTGTGTCCACCTCATTAGATGAGGACTCATTGGATCTGTTTAGGGGAATGGAGGACACAGGGTCTCCCCTTTAGATTCTGTTTAGCAGACCAAATTCACTTGACAAAATACACTGCTCAAAATAATAAAGGGAACACTTAAACAACACAATGTAACTCTAAGTCAATCACACTGTCCACTCAGGAAGCAACACTGATGGACAATCAATTTCACATGCTGATGCTCACGTGCAAATGGAACAGACAACAGGTGGAAATTATAGGCAATTAGCAAGACACCCCCAAAAAAGGAGTGGTTCTGCAGGTGGTGACCACAGACCACTTCTCAGTTCCTATGCTTCCTGGCTGATGTTTTGGTCACTTCTGAATGCTGGCGGTGCTTTCACTCTAGTGGTAGCATGAGACGGAGTCTACAACCCACACAAGTGGCTCAGGTAGTGCAGCTCATCCAGGATGGGACATCAATGCGAGCTGTGGCAAGAAGGTTTGCTGTGTCTGTCAGCATAGTGTCCAGAGCATGGAGGCGCTACCAGGAGACAGGCCAGTACATCAGGAGATGTGGAGGAGGCCGTAGGAGGGGAATAACCCAGCAGCAGGACTGCTACCTCCGTCTTTGTGCAAGGAGGAGCAGGAGGAGCACTGCCGGAGCCCTGCAAAATGACCTCCAGCAGGCCACAAATGTGTCCACTCAAGCGGTCAGAAACAGACTCCATGAGGGTGGTATGAGGGCCCGACGCCTACAGGTGGGAGTTGTGCTTACAGCCCAACGCCGTGCAGGACGTTTGGCATTTGCCAGAGAACACCAGGATTGGCATATTCGCCACTGGCGCCCTGTGCTCTTTACAGATAAAAGCAGGTTCACACTGAGCACATGTGACAGACGTGACAGAGTCTGGAGACGCCGTGGAGAACGTTCTGCTGCCTGCAACATCCTCCAGCATGACCGGTTTGGCGGTGGGTCAGTAATGGTGTGGGGTGGCATTTCTTTGGGGGCCACACAGCCCTCCATGTGCTTGCCAGAGGTAGCCTGACTGCCATTAGGTACCGAGATGAGATCTTCAGACCCCTTGTGAGACCATATGCTGGTGCGGTTGGCCCTGGGTTCCTCCTAATGCAAGACAATGGTAGACCTCATGTGGCTGGAGTGTGTCAGCAGTTCCTCCAAGAGGAAGGCATTGATGCTATGGACTGGCCCGCGCGTTCCCCAGACCTGAATCCGATTGAGTACATCTGGGACATCATGTTTCGCTCCATCCACCAACGCCACGTTGCACCACAGACTGTCCAGGAGTTGGCGGATGCTTTAGTCCAGGTCTGGGAGGACATCCCTCAGGAGACCATCCGCAACCTCATCAGGAGCATGCCCAGGCGTTGTAGGGAGGTCATACGGGCACGTGGAGGCCACACACACTACTGAGCCTCATTGTGATTTGTTTTAAGGACATTACATCAAAGTTGGATCAGCCTGTAGTGTGGCTTTCCATTTTGATTTTGAGTGTGACTCCATATCCAGACCTCCATGGGTTGATAAATTTGATTTCCATTGAGAATTTTTGTGTGATTTTGTTGTCAGCACATTCAACTATGTAAAGACGAAAGTATGTCATACGATTTGTTCATTTATTCAGATCTAGGATGTGTAATCTTAGTGTTCCCTTTAATTTTTGGAGCAGTGTATAAATAGATATATATGCGAGTATAATATGTTATACCAATAACAAAAGTTATGGTGGGTAAAGGTGATGGAAAACCCTTCCACTTAAAATTAAGGGGTAGTGGAAGCATTGCTAAACACTAATCTACAAACACCAGACAAGCCAGGAGGCTTGTTTTTTCCCTTAGAAATCTCATGGTGCTGCCACAACCACAAGGGGTAGGCGCATGCAAACAAAGTCAACAATGATCACCTTTTAAAATATATTATACATATTTATCAACCTAAAACATCAGATATGTGCCACCACATATGAGGTATATAGTTGGCATCTGAGTTTAAAGGTTTACAGATCAGTCTAGTCCCCGAAATTGTAGTGTGTTTAAATGAATGTTGGAGTCCATCTTGCTCATGCTTTTTCTGTATGCAAGTTGGATTATACGTTGAGTAGTTATTGGAGGGAAAACAATGATGTATTTTGTCCCCTGGCTCCCTCTACTAAAAAGAAGTGCTAGTATGTAAACATTTTACACATGCTCAATAGCGCTTCCATCAAAATCACTGGTCCAATGTACAATTTCATGTATGCTAGCATAACATCAATTTTCAGATAGCAAACATGATTGGCTACAGCTGTCACCACTGATTTTAAGCACCAACTGACTATAATTCCCCATTTTCATACAGCAAAATTGACTCCTTATGTATTGAACATGCTAATAGGGCTGGAATGCTGCCTTAATTTTACATCATGTTATGATTTCATAACATTTCTTTCCCTTCTGTTTATACATATATACAGGTCTTAGGGATATGGTACATTAGTGAATGGATATCTGCTGGTAAACCTAAAGCTTTTCAGTTGGTGGAACTTGGTCCAGGAAGAGGCACCCTGATGAATGACATTTTACGAGTAAGTGCCACGATACTTTGGTTTTCAAAGGAAAGTGTTACCAATAATGTTTGATTTATCCTTATTTGTGTAGGCTATTATGTATTTTTTTTTCCTCAAGGCTACTTTTGGTGTATATATCATACAAACAAATATATTTCTTACCATACACTGAAATCAGTGCTTCCGAAATTGCTTTTACAAATGTCGATAATTGTTACAAACATCTATCGATCATTAAAATATTGCATTCTTAAATATTTAGAGTGTCTAAAATAAATGGATACATTGATAACATTCTAATTGAAGAACTATATCCATCAAATATAAATGTATCTCTTACAGCCAAAACATTCTCTTAAAGAACAAATATTTTATTGCATCGGAGGCGTCAAAAGTGTGTGTGTGTATATGTGTATATATGTATATATATATATGTATATTTATATATATGTATGTGTGTGTGTGTGTGTATATAGTTACATCCGGAAATACTTGGACATTGACAAAAGTTTAGTTATTTCGTCATTTTTACCAAAATAAATTCAGTTACAGTTAAATATGCGCTGAAAGTGTCGGCTCTTAGCTTTATTTTCTTTTTATAAATCAAAGTTTTATTGATTTCGTCAATAAAGGAGGGAAAAAAGGGGAACACACATAAAGGAGGGAGTCCTGACACAGCAGGACAAGGTGTGGTATATCGCGAACAAGAAACAGAAGTAAATAACATTAATAAATAATAATAATAAAGTTAATGACAAAAAATACAGAAAATGAAGAAGATTACAACAATACATGACTTGGCAAATCCCAGAACGCAATCCAGACCTCACCAGCTAACCCATAATTCAATCTAGACCAACCCGTGTAGATGGATCAGCCACGAAACAGGACCAGTAGAACCATTTCCTCCCATGTTGTGCCTCCTGATCCATATGCCCAGCCACCAATTCTTCAAGAACCCGTACATTCTCTACTCTCAATATCCACTCTCGAAAGGAGGGTAGTGATACCTTATTCCAATGCAAGGGGATCAAGGCTTTAGCCTCATTGAGTAAGTGCCGCACAATAGATTTTTTGGATGAGGTAATCGAGTCAGAAGTATGGTGCAATAAGTAAGATACAGGTTGGAAGGGAGGCAGAGAGTCCGTAAAAAGATGGATAGTATCATGAATCTGCCTCCAAAATAAGGGGGCACTCCCACCAAATATGTAGAACCGAGCCTCCCGGATGTCCACAGCCCCAACACACATCTGGGTGGTCAGGAAATATGGCATGTAGGCGTGCTGGCGTACGGTACCACATTGTGAGCAATTTGTAAGAAAGCTCCTGAGTCTCAGTATTCATGGAACAAGCATGAGTTAATTGAAAGATCTTTTCCCATTCTGGCCGTAATAACGAGACCCCTAAGACTCTTTCCCGCTTCCCAGTGAAAGTGGGTAAGGAGTCATCCACCCCCTGATTGACAATCCCTTATAAAAGAGATATCCCGTGCGGCGGGAGGTCATCTCGTCTATGCAACCCTTCAAAGGTACTGAACTCTCACAGAAGACTGTGTTTTTGTGGGATTTAATTAAAATTACGTAATTGTAGGTATGGTGTGTGATGGCATGGGCATGCATGTTTTCCAATGGCACTGGGTCACTAGTGTTGATGTGACAGAAGTGTAAATGGCTCTTGGGCAATGAGAGAGGTTTGTGGTGTGGGTATGGAGGGACAGAAAAGGGAGTTGAAGGTAGAAAAAAGGTGTTGCAGGTTGGAAGAAAGGGAGGATATGAGAGTGGAGAGAGTTATTACATAACATAATGTATTGCCAGTTATTTTAATAAATTCATTTTAATTTGAAAAAGTATTTAATTTTTTTTTTATACTTTTGCTGTTTTTGGTTTTAGGTCTTTAGTCAACTTTCACATTTACTGAACAACTGTGACATCTCTGTACATTTAGTAGAAGTGAGTCCAAAGCTAAGCGATGTCCAAGCGATAGCCTTAACCGGAAAGAGCATTGATGAGAAACCTTGTGAGCTTTTACCTGTATACAAGAAAGGACTAACCAAGTCTGGAATTCCAGTGTTCTGGTACCAAAATGTGGAAGATGTGCCACCAGGTAAATTATTATTGGATGTGTGTATGTGTATAGCTATGAATAAAGCCAGAACTATTCGCTAATAGCCTGTGTCGAAGCATCCAAAATATGTGTCATACTCATTATAAAAGACTGCATTTGCCACCATTCTCTGCTTTTCAACAAAATGTCTCCTAGGATTATGAGCTCAAACAGTCTTTGCCTTTGGTAATGTTTTGAATTCCTCAGATTATTTTACCTCTCAAGGTTTCAGACAATATATATATATATATATATATATATATATATATATATATATAAATACCGTATTTGCTCGATTATAAGGCGAGTTTTTTTTCCGAGCAAATGCTCTGAAAAATACCCCTCGTCTTATAATCGGGGTCGTCTTGTAATCGGATCTCGAATAGGTCTGACTTTGAGACTAAGATCCAGATCCCCCGCAGTGCTGCAGGGGACCTGGATCCTCCTGTCTTATGCCCCCCCCCCAAAGACTTACAGGTGCTTCTGACTCCCCAGTCATGTAGCCGGGGCAGCGTGTAGACGTCTACGCGATTCGCATAGACAACTTCCGCTGCAGCTGGAAGGAGGTGCGGTTAGCAGCGGGGGTTGTCTGCGTCCATTGCGCAGACCTTTCCCGACTGTCAGAGATCAGAGTTCCCCGCACTGGGGAGAGATTTACAGAAAGGAAACGGGCAAAATTATGAGAAATGGGAAAGAGAGAGAGTGTTTGTGTTTTAAAAATGTTTGTACAGTTAGGTCCAGAAATATTTGGACACTGACACAATTTTCATAATTTTGTCTCACTCCATGCCACCACAATGGATTTGAAATGAAACAACCGAGATGTATTTGAAGTGGACACTTTCAGCTTTAATTCAAGGGGATGAGCAACAATATTGTATGAAACTTTTAGCAAGCATTTTCATACAGAGTTCCCTTATTTCAGTAGCTCAACTATAAAAGGACAAATTAACACAATTTATAAATAAAAGCTTAGTGAACGTGTGGAAAATTGTCCAGATGGCTGCCTTACATATCAACGATGGATCCAGACATGAAAGTTCAGCCACTGCCAGGAGGCAGAAATGGATTTGGTTGAGTTTTTAAGTTGGAGAGAGGCTCCAGACCTGCTGAGGCATAGCATTCAGATATCGCTTCCTTTATCCAACGGCCAAGTCTTGGTCACCTTCATTCCATTTCTGACACCTGAGAATGAGATAAACAGGGAACTGTATTTCCTCCAGGATTCTGTTCTGGCAAGTTATATTTGGATGCAGTTCCGCAAGTCTAAAGTGTTGAGCTTTTGTTCCTTGGGATTCTTTGGATCCAGACAAAAGGAGGGTGGGATAATCTCCTGGTTCAAATGAAACCTGGAAAATACCTTCGGGACAAATTCTGGAACACATGAGTTTGGTGAACCAAGCCCTCTTTGGCCAATACGGAGCTATGAGTATCCCTGGATTATGGCCTTCCCTTGTTTTCTGTAGATAGTGCCCAGGCTTCTTATTGTTGACTTCTTTTGTAGCCTTACCAACATGATGGAATCCTGTATCTTCTGGAACTTCTGCCTTGTAGTAATTGCAGGGTCGTCTCCAGGTGGGACTGAAGTAGATCTTTTGCTGCTGATTTTTTGCTGCAGAGTCTGCCCTTTAATCCATGGGGGTCATTCAAATTTGCTGCGTCCTCCAGAGAAATAGCTGTCCTCTTTGTGGCTTTGGCCACTCCTGCATCAACCCTGGGGTTTTTCCACAGCTCCATATTTTTTTGTTCAAACGGAAACATCTACTTCATAGAAACATAGAACATGACGGCAGATTAAGAACCATTTAGGCCATCCAGTCTGCCCGACCTCTGAGTACTTTCCTTAGTACCTGCCCTTATCCTATATCTAGCTTGGTCTTATGCCTACCCCATGCTTGCTTAAATGTCTTTACTGTATTAACATCTACCACTTCTGCTGGAAGGCTATTCCATGCGCCCACTACCCTTTCTGTGAAGTAATTTCCTGAAGTTACCGTTCAACCTTTGCCCCTCTAGTTTATGACTATGTCCTCTTATACTGATAGTATTTCTCCTTTTAAATAAACTCTTCCTTTATCCTGTTGATTCCCTTTAAGTATTTAAATGTTTCTATCATACCCCCCCCCATCATGTCTTTCTTCCAGGCTATATATGTTAAGATCCTTTAACCTGTCCTGGTAAGGTTTATTCTGTAATCCATAAACCATTTTACTGCATTGTCTACCTACCTTTAAATCCTCAGAAATAATTACCCCTAAACCCCTTTCCTCACACGTTGAGGTTAAGATAGTATCAAATATTCTATATTTTTATGCCCTAGATGCATTACTTTGCATTTATCCACATTAAATGCCAGTTGCCACAGCTCTGACCATTTTTCCAGTTTACCTAAATAATTTGCCATTTGGCTTCTCCCTCCAGGAACATCAACCCTGTTGCAAATTTTTGTGTCGTCGGCAACTAGACATACTTTTCCATCAAGACCATCTGCAATATCACTGATAACAATATTAAAGGGGATGGGTCCAAGTACAGATCCCTGTGGTATCCCACTGGTAACCCTGCTCTGAATATGTGCCATTGACTACAACCCTCTGTTGTCTGTCACTCAGCCACTCCCTAATCCATTCAACAACATTGGGATCTAAACTCAGATTGCAGTTCATTTATAAGCCTTCTATATGGGACAGTGTCAAAAGCCTTACTGAAATCCAGATACGCAATGTCTGCTGCACCACCTTGATCAATTACTTTAGTCACCCATCAAAAAAATCCATAAAATTAATTTGGCATGATCTTCCTGAGGTAATCCCATGTTTTTGATCTTGAAAGCCATGTGACTTCAGATGTTTAACAATCCTATCCTTTAATATAGCTTCCATTAATTTCCCTACTGCAGATGTAAGACTTACTGGCCTGTAGTTGCCCGACTCCTCCATACTGCCTTTTTGTGACTGGGCAGAACATTCGCTAATTTCCAATCCGCTGGGATGACTGCCGTTACCAATGATTCGTTAAATTAATCAGTTAACTGTTTTGCTAGTACACCAGCAAGCTCTTTTAATAAGTAGAACCTCTGCCTCGATAAACTAACAAATGACTCAGCCTTTTTTCTTAACCGAGGTCCCATTCCCTTATTTTCATTTGTAAAAACTGAACAGAAATATTCATTGAGTCAGCTAGACCTTTTATCCTCTTCTACATACATTCCTTTTGTTTTTAATCTAACTAATCCTTGTTTTACTTTCATTTTCTCATTTATTTATCTAAAAAATGTTTTATCTTACTTTACTGTATCCATTAACAAATCCTCATTTGTGAACACAAAATCCTATATGCCCCCTTTCAAGTTGGTTCCTCAACTAATTGTTTTATAAGATAGTCCCAATAGGGAGTTCAGAATATCTGCACTCCAGGCACAACCAGCTACTTTGGTTTTCCAGTTCACATCAGGAAGATTAAAGTCATCCATGATTATAACATCTCCCTTCATTGTCATTTTAGCCATTTCCTCCACTAGTAGATTATCTAGTTCTTCTACTTGCCCTGGTGGTCTATAAATCACACCTACTTTACTTTTGCCAAATTGTACTGTAACTCAAACCGACTCTATGCTCTCCTCACCAACTTGTGTTAAGTTAGATTTTGTTATTTTTCACATATAGGGCCACCCCTCCCCCTTTCTTGCACTTTCTGTCTTTTCTATATAAAGAGAACCCCGGTATTGATATGTCCCAGTCATTTTTCTCATTATACCATGTCTCAGTAACAGCCACTATATTTTTTACAGAGAATTCTCTGAGTCATACTAACACTGTGGATCGCATAAAAACAACTCAAAGCGAAATCAACATTTTGGGATCCAATTAGCTCCCGTTACATTCTTCATTTGCGGATAATGTGTCATTACTTAATCTTATAGATTTACAGTCTGAACAGTATCCAGAAGTGGACTCATGTATTGAAGATACTAAAGATAAATTCAAAACTTATAATCCATCTTTATATCCCATAAATTCTTGTACTACATCGATGGATATATTTCAATATAGGGTGGAACAGGAGTTAAAGCAACTAGACACCAATAGAAAGATCATTTAAAAATCTTACTAAATCACAATACTTGGTGCTTCAGGAATTTAAAACTTATCCTAATTTGATTAATCGAGGAGCTGACAAAGGAGGAGCCACAGTTATAATGGACAAGGCTCTATACAAGCAACTTGTTCTTGATATCTTGAGGGATACTTCCACGTATAAACCAATATCTTATGATCCCACTGAGTTAATTAAGCAGAAGTTGAAGCATATAGTGTCTGAAGGTGTTTTCCTGAATATTCTTTCTGTTCAAAAAGAGTTTGTGTCCTGATTTCCCGGTTTGTCCAGTCTTTCATGCACTACCTAAAATCCATAAAAATGTTTTCCCCCCTCCCCTTCTCCCTATTGTGGCAAGGATGGGGTCAGTGCATGAAAGACTGGGTGCATGGGTGGATGAAATACTTCAACCTTTAGTTACTCGCACTATGGGTTATATATGAGACACCAAATCCCTATTATCAGCTATGAATGTTATACCTTGGACAGATGGTTGTTCTTGGATGTCATGTGATGTTGCCTCACTTTACTCCTGCATTCCTCATAGATAGGCTTTGGCTGCAGTCAATTTTCATTTGAAAAAATATAGTACATATAGTATTTCTTTACAGTTATGTTTTGGAGGTTCTGCGATTTTTGTAAGAACATAATTTCTTTAGGTTTGACAATAATTTTTACTTTCAAATCACTGGTTGCCCTATGGGCGCAAAATCCTCCCCTACTTTGGCGAATCTCTACTGGGAGGAGAGTCATCTATATGTGGCCGCCAATCCGTTTACATCTTGGATTGGGTGGTATGGCCGATATATAGACGACCTCCTCCTGGTGTGGACAGGGTCACGTGTAGATGCGGATAAATTCCTACATTATATTCTAATGAGTTGACTCTTAAATTTACACTAGAGTGGGGTGGAAATACCATCAATTTTTTGGATGTTTGTCTAACTGGTGATGTGGTTGGAGCCAAGGTGGATGCATCTTTGTTCCGTAAACCCACGTCCGGGAACAGTACGTTACATGCCTCTAGTTGCCACCCCCGACATGTAATTCATAATCTCCCTGTAGGAGAATACATTCATGCCAAAAGAGCCTCTTCAAATGAATTTAATTATGAAATTACACGTAATGACATTACAAATAGACTTAGGAACAGGGGCTACTCTAATACAATCTTAAGTATCCACTGGAGATTTATATTTTACTCCTTCCAATGAGGATAGAAAATATGGTAATAATGATTTAAAATACATTACTTTTTTTTACTGCATACAGCACACAGTTCAGACATATAAAGGATATTTTAACTAGGCATTTACCGGTGCTGTATGAAAATGACATCCTTAGTGAGATTCTTAGAAATGGCGTCAGAGTAGTGGCAAAAAGAGGCTGTACATTACGCAATCAATTGTCTCCTAGTGATTATTTAACTACCGATAACGCACGTAGTTGGTTACATCTTAAAGGTTGTTACAAATGTTCTAAGCCTAGGTGCAACTTGTGTAGCTACATTAAGAAAACTAATTTTTTTAAGTCATCTATTAATCATAAAAGTTACTCTATAAAAACTTTTATTAATTGTGACACAACACATGTCATATTTAGCTACATGCACTTCATGTAATGTACAATATGTCGGGTGTACTACCCGAGAATTCAAAAGACGTGTATATGAACACATACATAATTCAGATACAGCGTTTTCCTCACTGCGATCTATGTCTGGTTTATCCAAACATTTTAATGAAGTACATAATGGCAACACATCAAACTTAGAATTAATAGTCATAGAGTGTGTTCAAAAGGGGAGGAGATTGGTCCCGAGCTCTTGGCCTAAGGGAAGCCTTTTGGATTCTATGTCTTAATACGAGATTTCCTTTGGGCATGAACTTCAGAAATGACCTAGCATACATTTATTAAGCATTTTTTTTTAATGCATTATTATTATTAATTTGCAAGTTTCCTATTTGTCATACGTACCGCAATTATCACCTGGTGTAGAATCTCCATGTGTGTTGTAACCTATTGCATCTGCTCCCTGTGTTGGCTAATCATGGGATAATTAGTGGGCGTGAATATAGATCAAGTTCATTTGTATATAAGGTTTGGTAGCGGCTACATACTTTTAAGCCATGATTAAGAACCGTAAGGTTTGAAAAGCGTTGGCGTATCTCCTTTCTATCACTTGAGCACATTTTTTCTTTTTTTGTCTATTATGTTTTAACTGATCTAATTAAAATTTGAAATTTTAAACTCCTATTTTTGTGGAGCGGGATTCCTCCTTGTATCACTATTCTCAGTTGCCACTACTGTTACAAGTTCATGGATCTTATTCCCTAAACTGCGAGCATTTGTAGACATTTAGCTTCTTGTTTAACACTAATACTGCAATCGCTTTCTGTCCTTGTTTTGGGGGGCAAAATAAATGCTTCTCCCTACAGGGCCGGCCCAAGACAAAATGCCGCCTGGGGCGAATTTTAAAATGCTGCCCTTCCTCCTCCTCCGTCCCTGCCGCCCACCCCCATTATCTACCCTTACCCTCCCTCCCTCCCTATTATCTACCCTTACCCTCCCTCCCTCCCTATTATCTACCCTTACCCTCCCTCCCTCCCTATTATCTGCCCTTACCCCTCCCCCCTTGTACTTACCTTTCAGCAGTCCTGCGGTGAGTCTCCCTGTTCGGTCTCGGTGCCGGCTTGTAATGCTGAGCGCCTGAAATGAGGTCGGCAAAGTGCCGCCCCTTCAAAAGTGCCGCCTGGAGCGGTTGCCCCACTCGGCTCCATTGTCGGGCCGGCCCTGTCTCCCTATTATCTGTATAGACCAAGCCCCCAGATCCACCCACCTGGTAACCAAGTAAATCACCTTCCCTTTCTATACTTTCTGTCAAGGTATTTACCCCCCCCTTCCCTAGTTTAAAATCTCTTCCAACTGTCTAGCCATTCTCTCCTGAGCACATTGGACCCTCTTACATTTAGGTGCAATCCATCATGACTATAGAGATTGTACCCCAAAGCAAAATCAGCCCAGTGCTCTAAAAACCCAAAGCCCTCCTTCTTACACCAAGACTTCAGCCATACATTCATCTGCCTAATCATCTGCTGCCTTTCTGGTGTAGCGCATGGCACAGGTAGTATCTCTGAGAATACTACCTTGAAGGTCCTTTTTTAACCCCTTAAGGACAATGGGCGGTCCCTAAACCCATTGAAAACAATGCATTTTGAGCCCGTACATGTACGGGCTTTGTCATTAAGGGGTTAATCTTACGCCCTAAATCCCTAAAATTAGCACCAAGGCAGCTGGATCCTCACCAGCCCCTCCCAATAATCTATCTACTCTGTCTGCCATATGCCGAACCCGGGCACTCAGGAGACAGCAAACCATTCGGTTGCTGCCATCAGAGCTACAGATTACCCTGTCTGTTTTCCTAATTATAGAATCCCCTACAACCACAACCTGCCTGGGCTTCCCTTCCTTTCTGATCCACTGCAGACTGGATGAGCTGCTGTTAGGGAGAACAGCTTTTTCCGGAAACCCTACCTCTGAATCTGCCTCCCCAACATGATCACTTACATGGGCAAATTTGTTGGGATAGAGAAACTTTGGGCTGGCTTCCCTCTTCCTCTTCCCTCCCCCACTGCATGTATGGAGGAGCAGTATTATGGAGCTTTATATGTTATGACAAGGATTTTATATTTAATTCTGAAGGTAATAGGGAGCCAGCGGAGGGCTTCACAGAGTGAAGAAGCAGAAGAATAGTATTGTGCGAGGAAGAGCATTCTAGCAGCAGCATTCCATATTCTAAATTAGATTCAGATACATTACATTATATAGTATTCCTAAATCCACTATATTATATATAAAGTGCTGGTCTTAAACGCCATGCAGGAAACCCTTTTCACATCATCTCTACTGTGACGTCTTCATAGGCAAAAGATACTTTTTTTTCTTTCTATAATCTCCTCTTTGATTGTAGATACAATATCAATTATACTGGTCTTCTGGAAACTAAACCTAAGTGCTTTAATAAACATGGGGGCCGTATTGTTTATTTAAATTAACCAAATTGATTAAAATATTATTACGAATGTATTCTGATTTTTATTTTATGTGATATAAAGTTTTCTTTTTCTTTACTAGGTTACTCTCTTTATATAGCACATGAATTTTTCGATGCATTGCCAATACATAAATTACAGGTATGCAATCTAATTGTGAAAAAATATATGCTTTATTGAATCTCTATTTGTGTGAGAGATTCTTATTTGAAAATTGTCAGTCTGAATATATGTCACTGCATGAAAAACAGAATTTGTGGGCAGATAAGAACCATCTGGCTCACATAGTCTGCCCATTTTATTTAATGTAAAGATCAGTTCTTTGTCTATTCATTAGATTATATTATGGCTAACCCATGCATGTTTAAATGCCCTCACTGCATTAACACTTACCTCTTCTACTGGGAAGCTGTTTTAACCCTCTAAATGCCACTGTGCCCCATGATATGCCTTTTGACCCCCTATGTGCCACTCTGCCTTGAGAAATGCCTATTATGGGGCAGAGTGGCATATAGGGAGGTATAAGGCATTTCAAGAGGCAGAGTGGCGTATAGAGCGTTAAAGGGCATTTCTGGAGGCAGAGTGGCATTAAGGGGGTTAAAAGGCATTTCATAGAGCACTCTGCCTACAGAAATGCCTTATGCCCCCATTTAACCCCCCCAACTTACCGGTGCTTTTGACTCCCTGGTGTGTAGCCGGGCAGCAGGTAGACGTCTACGCGATTCTTCAGCCGGAAGAAGGTGTGGTTAGCAGCGGGGGTTGTCTGCGTCCATCGCACAGACCTTCCCCGGCTGTCAGAGAGAATTCCCTGCACCGGTTTGTCAGCCACCAGATCAGTCATCTCTATTGCCTACCTTGGGTTGAGCGGTGGAAGGAGCATCTGTTAGAGGCAGAGGAGCACTCCTTGCCTTCTTAAGGGGTGTCTTCCCTTTATCGAGTACCGCCGGGCTTGTCCATGAAAGTTTTTGCGGTTGTTCTGGTTCCGACATGTGACAAGAGTCAACTGACACCGAGCCCTCACATCTAGGTGAGTCGCTAGGAAGTGGGAATGCCTGAGTAGTGGACATGTGGGCTATAGTGGCCCTAAGCCAAGCCTGTAGGGCAGCAGACATAAGAAGGTCAGACTCCACCATGGTCTTTCAAAATAATAATCTGAAAGACATGCAATGGGATATTCAGTAAGAAGCAGAGTCAAAATCAGGGGTCACCCAAGGCGTAGGGACAAACTAAATCTGGGCATAATGTATACAGTATCTCACAAAAGTGAGTAACCCCTCACATTATTTAAATATTTTATTATCTTTTCATGTGACAACACTGAAGAAATGACACTATGCTACAATGTAAAGTAGTGAGTGTACAGCCTGTATAACCGTGTAACCAGGGCCGGACTGGGACTGAAAAGCAGCCCTGGAAAAATTTGGAGAGCAGCCCCATATAGTTTATCTCACGGTGACGCTCTTATACCCACACACACCCCTTATACACACCCGAGTCACACTATGTGCCATTCTTTTTATCTCATTATTTGTATTAAAATGCCAGAAAGCAAAAGTGTTAAAAGGCCCTAATAAATGAAATACATTACACATAATGGGATCAAAACATTTACTACTGCGAACATTTTTAGATGAAAGAGTTCCATTTTATTCAGTGGAACAAAACACTGATCACATTATTCTTCACGATATTCTGGTAAGAAACTTTTATTTCTTTATTAATTCATGTAGACTATTTTTTTCCATATTTAATAAAAGCTATGATTGAGACATGTTTGGTTTTTATTTCCTTTCATTTGACAACCTACCCCCGAGTTATGCACCTCTGCCCCCAGGCTTGCCACTCTGCCCCCTGATATGCCTTCTAACCCCCTATATGCCACTCTGCCTCCAGAAATGCCTTATACCCCCTATATGCCACTCTGTCCCATGATATGCCTTCTAACCCCCTATATGCCACTCTGCCATATAGGGGGTTAAAAGGCATATCATGGGACAGAGTGGCATATAGGGGGTATAAGGCATTCATGGAGGCAGAGTGGCATGAAGGGGGTTAAAAGGCATATCATGGGGCACTCTGCCTCCAGAAAAGCCTTATGCCCCCTATATGCCACTCTGCCTCCCTGATATGCTTTATACCCTCCTACATGCCACTCTGCCCCATAATATGCCTTTTAATCCCCTATATGCCACTTTGCCTCCAGAAATGCCTTTTACTCCCTATGTCACTCTGCCTCCAGAAATGCCTTATACCCCCCATATGCCACTCTGCCTCCCTGATATGCCTCAACCCTCCTATATGCCCCTCTGCCCCGTGATATGCCTTTTAACCCCCTTTTTGCCACTCCACCTCCAGATATGCCTTTTGACCCCCTATATGTCACTCTGCATCCAGAAATGCCTTATACCCTATATGCCACTCTGTCCCCTGATATGCCTTCTAACCTCCTATATGCCACTCTGCCATATAGGGGGTTAAAAGGCATATCATGGGACAGAGTGGCATATAGGGGGGTATAAGGCATTTCTGGAGGCAGAGTGGCATAAAGGGGGTTAAAAGGCATATCATGGGGCACTCTGCCTACAGAAAAGCCTTATGCCCTCTATATGCCACTCTGCCTCCCCAATATGCTTTATACCCTCCTATATGCCCCTCTGCCCCATGACATCCCTTTTAACTCCCTTTATGCCACTCTGCCTCCAGATATGCCGTTGACCCCCTATATGTCACTGTGCATCCAGAAATGCCTTATACCCCTATATGCCACTCTGGCATATAGGGGGTTAAAAGGCATATCATGAGACAGAGTGGCATATAGGGGGTATAAGGCATTTCTGGAGGCAGAGTGGCATAAAGGGGGTGAAAAGGCATATCATGGGGCACTCTGCCTCCAGAAAAGCCTTATACCCCCCTATATGCCACTCTGCCTCCCTGATATGCCTCAACCCTCCTATATGCCACTCTGTCCCATGATATGCCTTCTAACCCCCTATATGCCACTCTGCCATATAGGAGGTTAAAAGGCATATCATGGGACATTTTTGTTTACTTTATATGGCAAGCCGATCCAGCTTGCCATATTAAATAAAAAATAATATATGCCACTCTGTCCCATGATATGCCTTCTAACCCCCTATATGCCACTCTGCCATATAGGGGGTTAAAAGGCATATCATGGGACAGAGTGGCATATAGGGGGGGGTATAAGGCATTTCTGGAGGCAGAGTGGCATAAAGGGGGTTAAAAAGCATATCATGAGGCACTCTGCCTACAGAAAAGCCTTATGCCCCCTATATGCCACTCTGCCTCCCCGATATGCTTTATACCCTCCTATATGTTCCTCTGCCCCATGATATACCGTTTAACCCCCTTTATGCCACTCTGCCTCCAGATATGCCTTTTGACCCCCTATATGTCACTCTGCATCCAGAAAAGGCATATCATGGGACAGAGTGGCATATAGGGGGGTATAAGGCATTTCTGGAGGCAGAGTGGCATATAGGGGGACACACTTACATACACACACATGACGATTTTTTTTGTTTTTAACAAATACAAAAAACACACAGTACAAAAAATACATTATTTTACTCACCTTCTACTTCTCTTGACTTCCTGGTAGCTGCACACTGTTCTCCTATATGCTGACAGGATGCCACTGACCTGACATCCGGTGCTGCAGCAGTCTGAGCGCGAGGGGGCGGAGCTTCCACCTCACGCTGCTCCCATCGTTATGCAGCCATCAGACTGCTGGGAATGTAATCTGAACGGCCGGTGCGTGCTGATGCCGCCGGCCGGAGCTACTTTGACACTTTTTTTTATTTATTTATATGGTAAGCTGGATCGGCTTGCCATATAAAGTAAAAAAAAAAGTATTAAAGCAGAGGCGGCCGGCGGCATCAGCACGCACCGGCCGTTTAGATTACATTCCCAGCAATCTGATGGCCGCATAGTGATGGGAGCAGCGTGAGGGGTGAAAGGTCAGTGCGAGGGGGCGGAGCTTTCACCCCTCACACTGCTCCCATCACTAGACGGCCATCGCACACGGCTGCTGGGTGCTGATGCCGGCCGCATCAGCACCCAGCGGCCGCTTTGATTAGATTTCGGGCAGCCTGGGGGGCAGCTCAGCGGCTGTCTTCATGGCCGCCCAGCCCACGGACCTTCCGGCCCACCGGGAAATTTCCCGGTATCCCGGTGGGCCAGTCCGGCCCTGCGTGTAACCTTGCTGTCCCCCTCAAAATAACTCAAAACACAGCCATTAATGTCTAAAACCTTGGCAACAAAAGTGAGTACATCCAGGAAACTACATAACGCATTAGTGAACACTATGAAAAAAGGTTTCAGACAACATAGTGTTTTAGCACACTTTGCGAATTTCCATGGTAATAATGGTAATTTGCTATATTTTATAGCAATTGAACAGGTTACAAAATCCTGGAGGAGGGAGGATTATTACCGTCTTTCTCCTTTTACACCAAGGATGGGGAACGTCTGGCCCACAGGCTGTATAACGCCCCCGCGGATTCACTTGGTCTGGCCCGCGGGGCAGCAACTGTGACCAAGCCCGCCTGCGATCACTTTCGCAAGGGTCCTCTGCTTACTGGTGCTCTTGTACTGCCCAGGGGAAGCAGGAGCCCAGCGGCACAACATCAGTTTACGTCACATCACCCTGTCGCGTTCCTGCTTCCACTGTGCAGTAAACAGAGTGCGAGCAAAGATGGCACGTTCTATGGTTGTCTGTGGGTTAATGTGACGGCCCTGAGGATTGCGGTAGCACCTAGCACTTTTTACTACTGTTCTGTTCAGACACTCATACTGTAAGCGCTGTTAACTATTCCTGGCAGTTTTCAGCAAGTGATGCTAGCACCTGCTGACAAAGGGTGACAAAAACCAGAACTTCTCACCTTCCACGAGAACTACAATGCATTTCACCCCACCATCAACCTCACAATCAGCCACTCACCCACAGAAATAAACTTCCTGGACACCACCATCAGCATTAAGAACAATACCATCCACACATCCCTGTATCACAAACCAACAGACAGACCGACTTACCTTAAAAACAACAGCTTCCACCCTAAACATACAAAAAACTCCATCATATACAGCCAGGCCGTAAGATACAACCGCATCTGTTCTGATACAGCAGATCGCGACAAACAGCTCCAGAACCTAAGGGGAGATTTTATGAACCAGGGCTACAATGCCAGGATAATTGACAACCAGATACAGAAGGCCACCAACATTCCCAGAAAAAAATTACTAAAGTACAAAGAACATCATACTGGAACCCGTGTGCCTCTGGTTGTCACTTACCACTCCCAGGTAGAAGCTCTACGCAAAATATCTAAAGAACTTCAAGCAACACTACACACCGATGACAGACTCAGGGAAATTTTTCCACAGCCTCCCCTACTTTCCTTCAGACAGCCCCCCAATCTTAAACAACTATTAACCAGGAGTGCCCTGAACAAGTCCACAAAAAATGGCACTTTCCCCTGCCTACAAGGAAGGTGTAAAACATGCGCACACATCCACACTGTGGACATGGTGCCTATACCAAATTCTGATACACTCCATAGGATCAATGGTGCCTTCTCCTGCAAATCTTCTAATGTGGTTTACCTTATTATGTGTGCTAAGTGTCCAACAGCCCTCTATGTGGGTGAAACAAGCCAGCCATTGCATAAAAGGTTTAATTCACACAGATTCAACATCAACAACAAGAGAGCAGAGACACCAGTGGGAGAACATTTTTGCCAAAATGGACATAGCATCAGTGACATCAGACTGGCTGTATTAATGGGACTATGCAAAACTCAGAGGGAGAGAAAAATATGGGAGGTTAAATTAATACTTAAATTTAACTCTTTAAATGCTGGCCTCAACCGGGATAGGGAATTTGTATCCCATTATCACTTTGTAGATAACAAACCAGACATGCACATAACCTGACCCCATTAGAGTTGTGAATACCTCCTGACACCTCCTTTTATGACTCCAATCCACCTCTGGTTTTAACACTATTGACTGATCAAAGAACCTTGCCTTAGACATTTTGATGTTATCTGCTTCCCAATTGTAACCATGCTATTTGACTGATACTTAAAGAGAGGTTTTTCACATTATTGTATAACATGCTTGATGAAGGGACCTGAGAGGTCTTGAAAGCTTGCAGTCTATATTTACTCAGTTAGCCAATAAAGGTATCATTCAAACTCCACTTGTCTCCTGTAATTCTACGGCTAACACGGTACCAACTCTCATCTTTTAAAAACCAGGCTTTAACAGTCGGGTAAATTTTTTCTGTAATATCTTTTATTACATGATAATATCTCTTACATGACTGTCCTTTTTCTGGAATTTACTATGTGTACAATGCATGCAAATATCCTCAATAATAAATGTGCTTATATGCAGAAAACAGAAGAAGGATGGCGGGAAATATTAATTGATATTGATCCAACTGTTCCTGAAAAGCTGAGATTTGTTCTTTCAACCAGTTCCTCTCTAGTGGCAAAATCCTTTATTCAGGTAATGCTATTAAGATATAAAGAAATCAGCCATCAAATTACAAAAAATAGCCATCAAACATTTTGGTAACCATTTTGTTTAAAATCTTTTTTTATAAATGGGGGAAAAACAGTAACCTCCCCCCACATATTTCCATATATATGTTTTTACTTGTTTAGATGATTATAGTTTTGTTGCTTTAACTCACATTTTTAAACATTTTAAGTTCTTATTAAACTTCACTTTAGAAATGCTAGAAATGTATTCATTTTGTTAAAATGGGACAAGGAAATATAATTTAATGGTATAGAAATCCTTAATATATTTTACAGTTGTTCATGATGTTAATATATGGTGGTGGTGTGTTAATGACCTAGTAAAAATGTTCTTTGTGCAGAATATGCCCAATTGTAAGAGGTTGTTAATTTAGGATTTGGGTTGTGAGAATGATTTAAGTTGGAGAATGATAATTAAGATTTATTATTGATAATGTGTTTGTCGTAGAAACACACACAGAAATGTTTGTCAGATCACAGCATGAAAAAGATTTGTGTATACCAATTAACTACAAACTTGATAACCATATACACTGTCAAATAGCAGCTTCTAAGGCAAGCTTGTAGAATTAAATTATGTCTGTACAAAATACTAGTTTGACATAATTTAGTATGTGCATATACATTTGAGGACCATTCCATTTGAAAGATGTGATTGAATGGAAAAGAGTACAAAAAGGGCTGAAAGATTAAAAGGAGAATTGGGCATTTTATATGTGCGTAGCGTAGTGTTCACATATAAAGGATGACACTTAATTGATGCAGGCACTTCTCACACTGTAAAAAAAAAAAAGTGTATTGTTGTGTTAGGATAATAACTATGTAACTAATAACTAAATCAATGTTGACACATTGTTGGCTAATTTGCTGAAAAAGATTCTGACTCATTACCTCTAATTCTTAAAGTGCCTCAGAAGTGCAGAGTATCTGTTACACTCAGCGTACTGGAATTGGAATCCTGGTGCAGATATTGTGCAACCAGAGGCGTATCTAGGGTATGGCACCTATGGCTCCTGCCATAGGCGCCATTTGAAAGGGGCGCCAGTGAGGGGCTTTCAAACGGCGTCTTTTTTTTTTTTTTTTGCGGAGGAGAGAGAGGGGCGCTTAGCAACCGCTCGGCGCCCCTCATTCTCCTCCACGAGGCCTCTGCCTCCGTCCCGGTGCCCGCTGCTTCAGTGCTGAGCGCCGAAATATGACGTCATATTAAGGCACTTAGCAGTGAAGCAGCGGGCACCGCAGCAGTGCAAGAAGGCAGAAGCCTTGTGCTCCCGTCGCTGGACCTCAAGGTGAGAACTACAAAGGGGGAGAGGGGTTAGGGAGTGATAAGAGAGGGAGAGGGATTAGATATTTGGACAGGGGCGCAATTTCAGCGCTTGCCATAGGCGCTATTTTCGGTAGATACGCCTCTGTGTGCAACAGACAAGAACCAGTTGCCTAGAAACCGGTAGTGAGTTAGGAGAATAATCCATAACAAACCGGCGGAGAGAGTAATGTGTGCGAACAAAACTAGGATCAGAATACCAGAAGTCATAATAATAATAATCAGAATACAAGCCAGGTCACAACAAGAGTAAAAAAGCAAGGCATAGACCAGGGGTGTCCAAGTATTTTTTTGCAGTGGGCCACTTCATCAGAAATGTATGTGTGCGTGGGCCGCACTTGTTTTTCAGAGAGAAAAATATGGCCTTTTAGCTTTATAATGCATATTAATACAGGGTTAATTTGGCGATTAATGAAAAAAGCAGTGGGAAAGTTTTCTGATCAACTTTTACATGTCATTCTATCAATACTAAGTTACTTAACCCCTTAACGACAATCCATGTACATATACGGGGTGACGATGCAATGTGTTGGTGACAATGCCCGTATATGTATGTGGTAGCGTTATTTTCCACAAGTAAGGCTGTCCAGACAAACCAAAAAAAACCCAACAGTTTAAAACACGCCCCGGACCTGATGCAAATCTGGTGAGGGGCATTCCAGGCTGCCTCTTCATTGAGGCAAGCCTGCAATGCCTCAGAGGGGGCTTCACAACCTCCCGATTTTTTTTTTTTTTTTTTTTTTTTTTTTTTGCCTTTTAGACATCTGGTCAGTCTGTGCCCACGTCCAAGAATTTGGGACATCTTTGAAGCCGGCCAATTCAATTTACCCCATTTCAGTCACTGGTCTGTGATTCACTGTGAATTGGCCGGCTTCAAAGATGTCCCAAATATGGTGGGCGCAGACTGACCAGATTTCTAAATGGCAAAAAAATACACACCTCACAAAAGTGGTCTTTTACCACTCAAATAACCCAAAAACCCACGGATATATATACTAGGAGCAGTGAATTTATACCTGGAATACAACGTGTGTGAAAATACAAAAAAAAATTACTACTATAAAGTTTGACAAAGGCTAGTGGTAGAATTTGTGCATGGAAAAGGGTTAAAATACCAGCATTTGAAATACCTTGGGGTGTCTAGTTTTCAAAAATATATGGTTTGATGGGGTCAATTGCATTGGCCGGCCTCAAAAGTACCTGAAATAGCACATGAGGCAGAATCACCAGATTTGGGGGAAAAATGGTTTTGAAATAGCAAAACGCTACTGGTACTTGCCCCATAACGTGCAGAAATAAGCAAAAAACATTGGGTATTTCTAAGCTCAGGACAAATATTAGAATTTATTTAGCAGGTTTTTTCATTAGTTTTTGCAGACAAGTAAACGCTTTTTCAAAGAAAAGTGAGTCATTTTTTAACAAAAAAAATCACCATATTTTATCATTTTTTTTATATTACATGATATGATATGATAAAAATAATGGTATCTAAAGAAAGCCCTGTTTGTCCTGGAAAAAAATATATGTGTGTGGGTGCACAAAATGAGAGAGAAGAAAATTACAGCTAAACAGCAACACGGAAAAGTGTTAAAAGAGCCTTTGTCCCAAAATGTAGTACGAGAAAGAAAGTCTTGTCATTAAGGGGTTAAACAGTAAAACAAAGTCAGTCCACAAACCATTTTAGCCAAATAAAACTGCACAAAGCTGGAGCACACTGTGGGTGTAAGCTGGATTTGTGATGGCTGATGCACACTGGAGGCAGGGTCGGATTGAGATCTTCACGGGTCTGTGCTGAGAATTTTGGTGGCCATTTTATGGAAACAAAAAAAAAATAGACAGAATCTTAACTCATCTGCATCGATGCGTACTTAATAAAGATTACATCAGTGCTTGGCAGATAATACAAGATAGAATCTTATGTGATGGTACTGGGAGTAATCAGTACATAAAAAAAAAAGTCATCGTACAGAGGATGCCTGAAGCCACAATTTAGTGCCACTTATCCTTTTTAATAAAATATGCAGATTGAAGGAAAGTAAATAACACAAAGTAAAAATTACTTTCGTCTCACTGATTTCTGGGCCTAGAATGTTTTGATCTCTGAAGAGACTAAAAATTCAAGAGTGCCTTTTTACCTCTAGATAAGTAAAAATTAAATAATTCAATTTATTCTTACGGTAAGTAAAGTGTCAGGAAACAGATGGCCAAATATACACACCAGGACAAGCTCTGTCACAACGACACCCAAACACACACACACACCTGGACAGGCTCTACCACACAGACACCCAAACACATACACACCAGGACAGGCTCTGCCACACTGACATCCACATTCGGACGAGCTCATCATTCATTTATGTCTTTTGTGTTTTTGCCCCCTTGTGTATTGCCCCCAGCCAGCCCTATGCGTATTTATGCCCTCCAGCCCCAGCTGCCCCCCTTGTGTATTGATGGCACCAGCCCCCACGTGTATTTGTGCATTCCAGCGAGCCCCCCATTGTGTATTGATGCCCCCAGCCAGGCTCACATTGTATATTTATCCCACCAGACAGCCCCCCTTTAGTATTAATTATGTGATGCCCCAGCCAGCACCCTCTTGTAAATTAATGCCCCCACACCCTTGCGTATTGCCCCCAGCCAACCCGACATTGTGTATTTACGCCACCCATCCAGCCCCTACTTTAGTATCAAATCAGCCCTGGCACCCAGATTACATCCACAAGGACCTGCCTAGCACCCAGATTGGAAGCATAGGACTTGCCCTGTTTGCCCCAAAACAGCCTGCCAGTGGCATCTCTGCCCCCAAAACAGCCTGCCAGTGACATCTCTGCCCCCAAACAGCCTGCCAGTGACATCTCTGCCCCCAAACAGCCTGCCAGTGGCATCTCTGCCCCCAAACAGCCTGCCAGTGGGATCTCTGCCTCCAAACATCTCCCCGTGCCATGCTATCACACACACATTTACTCACTTATTCAAAAATATTTATTCACTAATTCACAGATACTCATTCACAAATTCATTCATTCACAGATTAATTCCCTTATTTAGATACTCATTTACATATACTCATTTAAAAATATTAATTCACTCCTATGCAGATACTCATTCACTCACTCATTCATTCACTCAATCCCACTGCTTCCTTCTGTGATGCTTGCGCTTTGTGCGAACAGCTTTGGTTTTACCACACAGGGGAAGCAGACGAGCAGCAGGGTCATGTGACATAAGTGACTCCGCTGGGTTCCTGCATCCACTTGGGAGCAATTTGAAGGTTAGTAGCGAGCCCCTGCGGGCCCCTTTTGACTGCGTTAGACGGCCCTGGCGGCCGCATTGGCCCAGTCAGTCTGGCCCTGACTGTGCCTTTTTTCAGGTAGGAGCCTGGAGCTGCAGCTCCATCAGCCCCTAAGTTTATCCGGCCCTGCACCTCCTGTATGCTTTTTAAATATGTTCATGTTCCCTTTCTTGGTTTAAGGCTCTCTCCTGAAAAAGCTAACTTCTATGCTAGCAGTATGTGCGCTGGACATTTTTTATTTACTGATTGATTTGATGTGGTTCAATATGGCATTGCAACAAGTGTTCTGTTAACTTTTTTTGCAGAGTGCGTTGCCATTCTGTTTCTATGAAAGATGACATTAGTAACATATTATAGTACATAAGGTTGAAAAAAGACCTTACTCCATCAAAAATCCTAAATAAGCTACTTTGAATTCTGCCATCAGGATGAAAAATTCATTCTTGACTTCAAAATGCAATTGGATTTCTCCTTGGATCAAGAAGCTCTTAAATATTATTATTTTTTTAAGTAATTAAAATACTGAAGGATTCTTTTAAGTGCAGTGAAGAGCTGCAGCATACCCCCTCCTCTCTTCACAATTTGGACCCATTTTGGCTTCTGGAAGCAGCCAGTAGTTAGCAATTCCAAGTGGAATCAACGGGAGTGCCTAATGTGTGTGCATGGATGAGGGATGGGCTTGTTAAACCCCATGGATATCTTGCAGTGAGTATTGGTTAATACACACTGCTTCGTAGGTGATGCTTTTGATAGAATGCATTTCCTGCAAGGTAAATAGCTGGGAAGTGGGAGCAAATTCCAAATATTCCTTGCCACCAGTGACGTATACTGGCCTAAGCCAGCAGATCCAGGGGTTGTGACAAAAACCACCCTCTTGTGCAATCAGGCGGCTGAGATTGTGAATCTTGACTGGAATCTAGAAATTAAGTTAATTGAACTGGGTTCAAACAATCATGAGGGATAACTCTATTTATATGATTTATGTAATTGACTCTCTTTTGAATGTGAAAAAAAAGGACAGATAATTTATCTTGCTAACATTTTTAACATGTTAAAAGTTAATGCAAACAGTGTTTTAATGTGTTTTTAAATGTATTATTTCACCCTTTCTTCAAGGCTGATGAAGAAAGGGGTCATGTTGAAGTGTGCCCCAGTGCTGCTGTCATTATTCAGAGGCTTGCCTATCAAATAAAAAATTATGGCGGAGCGGCACTGATTGTCGATTATGGACACTTTGGAGAGAAAACCGACACATTCAGAGTATGTAGTTAATTATTGTAATCCTTATTATTTGAGCTTTACATATTTCATTTTACACATGTTCTGTTACCTTTGAGAATTCCATTTGTAGGTGAATTAAAATGATCCTGTGACAGGTTGTGCCTTCCTTTCCATATACTTGTAGTACACTTTAGGACAAATGCTTTTTTTTATCATTTTTGCGGTGTTGCTGTTTAGCTGTAATTTTCTTTTTTCTCATTTAATGCGCACAAGTTATATTTTGTTTGTTTTTTTCAGGATAAGCAGGACTTTCTTTAGATTCAGTTATTTATCATGTCTCATTTACATTTATAAAAAGGGCTTTTTATATATTCTTTATTAAACCTTTTTTTTTAGCTTGATAATACAAGAAATAAACGTGATTTGAATTGATAATACCTAATTTGTACTATTCTCCTAAGAGAATAGATTCTAATTACAGAAAATGTACATAGAATAATAAATACAAAAAGACAACAGTATTACTCCTTGGATCTGTCATCATCTATCTCTGTACCTTAATAACTCTCATATAAAATGCAAAGGAGCATCCTCAGTCCCTTGTATAACTATCCTTCTGAAATACATACTTCTGATACATATATTTCTCAGCTAGAGCCTGGACATGGATCTTTGTTCCATAAGGGGATTTCTGTTTTTTTTTTTCCAATAGCGTTCCATACACATCTTGCATGCCAGGAGGATATTAATAAGGAAAAAAATATATCATATTTATTTAATCCTGGTAGATCTATATGGAACAGAACCATCTAGGGGGGGTTAAGGGCTTAACAGCCTAAGTACTGGAACAATCCCACCAAAAATAAAGGCGAGTACCCTTTTCTGTAAGACAGCTCCAACATTTGTCGCCTTGGGCTGGTTGAAATTTAAACAAACGCGTTGGGACCAAATATCATAGGTGGAACAGCTTATAGAATTGTTTCTGTAAAGTAATACAGTGGAGCGTTCTCCTAGTGTTCGTCCAAGCTTTAAACCAAGTTTGTAGTGAGACCTCAAACCCACCCTTTCTTTCCCAGTTCTTAGTAGCTCTCAATTTTTCCATTGGCTTATAATTAGCTAGTAAATCCATCAATCTTGAAATAATATTTGTCGGTGGAATTGATGCACAGAATTTGTCTCATTTATCAGGTTCTTTGGTAGGGTTCATGGCTAAAAAAATGTTTCTGGGAGCTCTCCGCGGCGCTGAAGGCTTCCCAGAGTGGGAAGTGCCCGGGTCCGGACGGATTGCCTTTGGGGTACTATAGGACTTTTTCTGGGAGGCTCCTTCCCCATTTCCTTAGTGCTGTCAATTCCATTCAGGAGGGCCATAGGTTTGCCCCCCAAACCTTGGCGGCCACGGTTACGGTGCTGCTTAAGGAGGGCAAGGACCCCTGCCTCTGTCAGAGCTACAGGCCTATATCGCTACTGAATGCCGACCTTAAGCTCCTTGCCAAGACCGTGGCGCTGCGAGTGGCTCGTTTCCTTCCCCAGCTGGCCAACCCGGACCAGGCGGGGTTCGTTCCCCGACGTGAGGCCTGTGATAATACTATACGCCTGTTAAATATCGTCCACAGGGCGCGGGCGGAGGCTCGCCATATTCTGCTCCTGTCCACCGATGCCGAAAAGGCATTCGACAGGGTGGACTGGACGTTTCTGCACGCTACTCTGCACCATCAGGGGCTGGGCCCTGCCATGTTGAAGTGGGTTTCGGCCCTTTATGACTCCCCCACGGCACGCGTTCGGGTCAATGGCGTTCTATCACCCCCGGTCTCGATCGGGAATGGCACGAGGCAGGGGTGTCCCTTGTCTCCTGTTGTTCGTTCTCACCTTGGAGCCGTTCCTTGAAGCCATCCGCTCCAATCCCGACATATTAGGCTTTAGTGATGGGGGAGTGCAACACAAGGTGGCCGCCTATGCGGATGACCTCCTCTTTGTGGTTGATCGCCCTGTAGTTTCCTTGCCCAACATTTTAGAGGAATTTCGCTCTTATGGGGAGCTCTCGAATCTGAAAATAAACTTCTCTAAATCTGAAATACTAAACATTTCGGTGCCCTCGCCTCAGGTTCCGCACCTTGCCTCTAGCTTTCCCTTTCGCTGGTGCCCGGGGCAGATGAAGTATTTGGGGGTCTGGCTGACATCTGACCCTGCCCATCTCTTTCGTGCTAACTTTACCCCTTTACTGCTCAGATTGGCGGAGGACCTTAAGCGGTGGTCGCCTCTCTTCCTCTCGTGGATGGGATGGGTCAACGTAGTGAAAATGAACTTGCTGCCCCGGGTCCTGTATCTATTTCAGACCTTGCCAATTCGGATACCCCGAGATTTCTTTGTTTCTCTCCGTCGCGCGGTCACGGGTTTCGTTTGGGGGGGCAAGAGCCCTAGGCAGAAGTTTTCGCAGCTGGTCCGATCCAAATCCAGGGGAGGGCTCGCGCTGCCGGACTTTCATAAGTATTATCAGGCCACCCAGCTCCTCCGGATCATAGACTGGAACCTCCCACCTGCGCGCGCCAAACCTTGGGTGGCTCTAGAGTTGGGCTCCGAGCGGGGTAGGGTGTTGCACGTGGTCTGGGGCCCCGGGACGGGCCGCGGAGTGAGCACACACCCCTTTATATCTGCGACTTTGGCGGTGGGCCGTGGTGCCCCGTTCTCTTCGTCACCTTCGCCTTTGCTGGCCCTGTGGGACAACCCGGACTTTGCGCCGGGGCGAACCTGGGGCGACCGGGGGTTCCTGGGGCTGCCCTTGCCTGTTCGTATTCAGGGGCTCCTGAGGGGAGGTCGTGTTTTGCCCTTGGAGGTGTTGCTTCTGGGCGCTGGCCCTACATGGCTGGAGCGCTTTACCCATCATCAAGTGACGCACTATATTACTCACCTTCCTAATCAGCACTGCCTGCACAGGGACCCGGCTCGCTTTGAAACCTGGTGTGTTGGGGATCGCCCGCCGGAGGGGGCTGTCTCCTTGCTCTACTCGCTCCTTCTGGATTCTGCCCAGGCCTCGAGGCCATCTTTCTGCCGGGTCTGGGAATCCCAATGTGACATACTCCTTACGGATGCGGACTGGGAGAGGATCTTTATCTTTACACACAAAAGCTCCAGGGCCTCTAAAACCCAGGAGACGAACTACAAACTTTTGTCACGTTGGTATCGGACGCCCCAGCAGCTCCACCTTATGTTCCTCAATACCCCTGATAGATGCTGGCGATGTGGGGAGGACGGGGGTTCATTGCTCCACATCTGGTGGGATTGCCCCGGCGTTAGGGGCTTTTGGTCTGACGTTCACCGGGTGCTATCCGAGGTCTCTGATTCCCCCCCGCCGTTTCGGGCCCTGCCCATGCTATTGCATCACACTACACACTCGGTCTCCAGTTACAAGAAATCTGTTGTTCGCCATTTATTGGATGCTGCTAAGAGCCTCATTCCCCTATTGTGGAAGCAAACGCAGTCCCCGACGCTTCGGGAGTGGGTGTCCCGCGTGGAAGAGATTAGGATCATCGAGGATCTCTCTGCTGTCTCATTGAAGCAGAGAGAGAGATACACGGCCACGTGGTTCCACTGGCTCGCTTATGTGGCCCGGGGCGCCTTTTAGGTGTCCTTCCGCGTCGCTTCCGCATTGTGCCTTGCTTCTTCGCGGTCCAGCCCCCGAGCCGCTTTGCCTAGCTCTTTGTTGCGTCTCATTGGCTCCTTGGAAGCATGCCTTCTACTCTTGTCATTTTGCCTCTATAATTGTATGATGTGCACTGTCTTGTTCTGTATACTGACTACTATGGATGGTTCCGTGCGTCCCTCCCCTGTCCCTACTCCCCCCTCCCCTATTTTTCTTCTGTACCCCGTCCCTCTTCCCTCCTCCTTTTGAAATTTTGAAAAACTCTCAATAAAACTTGATTTTGAAAAAAAAAATGTTTCTGTCTAAAGTAGATAAGGAGTTCAACCTGTGGCAACCCATAGAGTCTAAATAATTCTGTGTGATGTATTAATCGACTCTCAACATACAGATCTGACGTTCTGGTTATTCCATGGGTTTTCCACCTGGCCGAACTCAATTCTTGCATATTAAAATAAATTAGCTCAATTGGGGATAACCTTGTAATGAGATTAGTTTTCCCTTTAACCCCTTCGTGACAATGGCTGATTTTATTTTTTTAATGCTAAAAAATTCAGTCAAAATACATTCCCTTTATCCTAGCTCTGGGGTTTGAGTACAGGGCCATTGTACAGTCTCTGAATCATCCTCTGTCAAATTCTTTCTCCGCATCCAAAGCCATAAGAACAGAGGGGGTTTTCTTGAGTTTTCTTAAGAATGAAGAAGACCCTGCAGGTGTTCACCAGAGATAAAGCACGTTTGGTCTGGATTTATTAAATTCAGGATAACCACATTCTAGAATCATACAATAAACCTTGACATCCTGGTTAATAAGTGATTTTGGCCTGTTATTAGTAACAATGGATGGACCTTTTCCAACTTTCAGAATAAATGCATCTCGGCTAGAAAGCCTTCCAGTGTACCCTTTCAAGAATTGGTGTGATAATTGGTTCTAAAGTTTTATAAAATATTGCGGAGAAGCTTGGTGGTTTACCTCCTTGCATATCTTTTATAGCAGTTGAGGACAAACGTGGAAGACCCAAGGCTTCCAACACAGAGGTCCAACGGCTTATCAGAACACCTGAAGAACAAATTGGCTACCCGTGATTTACCCCTTGACCTGGAGAAACTAATAACGAGATCGCCTAAGGAGACCTCTTCCTTGCCTGGCTCCTTGCTTCACCCCTTCTGAGTCCTTTCCTCCTCTATCTGATGAACCAATGCAGATTGGTTAAACCAACTTTCAGAGAAAGAGAAGGCCCCTTGCCGTAGACAAGTACATTGTGCCTCCCCTAGTACACAAGTCTCCAGAATTTCCGTACCCATCTCTTTAGGATAGGTCCATCTCCGCCCAGGCACTCATTGAGTGTGGTGCAGCCGGCGAGTGATAGACAGTTTTGCCAGATACACGACATACTGTTGGCCGCTAAAGAGACTCTAATTCATGTGGAAGCCATTGACTGCCAACCCTTTCAGCTGGACATTATAACCTCTAAAACAGTTCCTTTGTGCCTACATGTGGGCGTTCTTCATAATTCGTATTCAATTTCCTCTTTTTCTACTCCTGTTATCCTGGCATTCCCAGCACAACCATGTTATTGATTGGTCTTTCAGAGATATCACCTCCTGGCGTTGTACATCCTGTATTCCTGATCACCCATGCACAAGACTGATAGCCTCAATTAACTGTGCAGCTTTACCATCAAAATACCAGGGCTTCGTGCATGTCCTCAACAAAAAGGAGGCTGATTTCCTTTCCCCCAGATCATGCCTATGACTGCCCCATTCATCTTTTGCCGGGTACTATCCCACCTAGTGGTAGAGTCTACCCTTTATTCCCTGCTGAGATTAAGGCCATGGACCAATACATCCAAGGGAACCCTCAAAAAGGTTTTATTCCTCTCTCCACATCACCTGTGGGAGCCAGTTTCTTTTTCGTCTCCAAGAAGGATGGGGGTCTCAGACCCTGCATTGACCGTAGGGGGCTGAATCGTATCAAAAACACCTACCCCCTTCCGCTGATATCTGAACTGTTTGATAGACTCAAGGGTTCCAAGGTGTTTACTAGGGCTGCAACTAACAGTTATTTTCATAATCGATTAGTTGGCCGATTTATTTTTTCGATTAATCGGGTAAAAAAAAACAATATGCAAATTTTTTGTTTATTTAAAATAAAAACTTATAATTTACAATGGCATTTCACGATTTGCCTTCTTATTTTACTGACATAATAATTAAAGCTATATTTTAACAAGAACCCAAAAAATACCAAAAAAGCTTTACTAGTAAAGATTCATGTAAACTATTTTTGCCCAGTTATGCACATCTCACCCCCAGCTTGCCTCTGTCCCAGAAATGCCTTATACCCCTATATGATACTCTGCCCCTATATATGCCTTATACCCTCCTATATGTCAGAGATGTCACTGTGCCCCCTTATATCTCCTATATACCACTCTGTCCCCTGATATGCCTTATACCCCTCCTGATATGCCTTACAGCCCCCGATATGCCACTGATATGCCACTCTGTCCCCTAATATGCCTTATACCCCCTATATGCCACAGTGCCCCCTGATATGCCTTATAGCCCCATATATGCCACTGTGCCCCCCTGACATGCCTTATTTGCCTTAAGGACCTTTGTGAATAGTACTCAGGACAACTGGTCCAAACTACTTCCCATAGCTGAATTCGCCCTCAATAGTTCCAGCTCCACTCAAACCTCACCATTTTACTCTGTATATGGCTTTCATCCCGTCTCGTTTCCGTCTGAATCCATTGTGTACGGGATTCCTGCACTTGATTCTCATACACAGCACCTTACTTCTGTATGGAACTCTGTACGTACTGCTTCAACTAAAGCCTACAACAAATTCTCCCGTGCTCCTGTTTGTCCGGGCCCAGTAGTGATGAAATGAGATCCAAGCTATCATTGACTCTGGTGAAAGAGTCTCTCCAATACCTAGTACATTTGAAGTTGTATGGACCTGAGGAGAGATCCTGAGTGCCGGCCAATGACGTCCATGATCCTCGCCTTCTCCATACGTTTTACGCTTTTCATCCTGATAGACCCAGTGGTACCTATTGTCGCCGTATGGTCGAGTGTCGAGGAAGGGGTACCATTAGGACTCACCTGTCCATGCGTCCCACAATTACCCAATTCCGCTCTACGCAGACTGCAATCCCTGCCGGCAAGAAGCAGCCACCCTGTCACGTGACATGGCATCTGCGCGCGTACAGGAGTAACGCATAGTTGTGCCCTCGTCTTACCCTGCCTGACTTCCTGTGTTCTCAGTTTCTGCTGCCTATTTAAATATGGGACTTTCAATATTTGCTTACCCTTGGTTGGTGCCTTACTTTGTGCTGCTGCTGTAGTTTGATCTCATTAACCCATTGTGACCCGGACTGTTTGACCTTGCTCCTTGTTTCCTGATTTGGCTTACTACTGCAATCTCCTGTTACCTACCCGGCCTGTCTGACCTTGGTGGCTCTAGCCTTTCTTGTTGTCCTGTATCTGACCTAATCTGCTCCACAGGATCCATTGTATGGTCTGGTTACAGATATTATGCCCAAATAAACATGTAGAGAAGGCCACAGCTTTTGACCTAAGTGTGATCACATTTGCCTATTTTTTGCTCCTTTCCACCCAAGTCAAAATGACATATACAATTCAAGTCACCCCCAATGATCAGTTTACCTTTAGCTATTTTTTCAGCTGATTCAACTGAAGTATTCATACATTTTATCAGATGATCCAAAGGAGCACACGGGTTCATCAAGGTATAAGTAATGTTTTTCATTTGGCGTACCAACAGGATCCTTCTTCCCTCTAGGTCAATTTTATGATATGTATAGTCACATTTATTTTTAGCTGTCACTATTATTGCAATGCCTCTCTTTTCCTTGTCCAGGAGGGATGAAGCTTAGACATCTGGAAATCTGCAATATTTCCACTGTCGAGACCGCTGTTGTGTCCAATGGGATTCCTGAACAATAGTAGTATAGTATAGTATAGTATAGTATAGTATAGTATAAGAAGGTTGAAAAAATACTTCAGTCCATCAAGTTCAACCTTTCACACATACCCACTTCTAAAGTTTTAAAGTTGATCCAAAAGGAGGCAAAACAAACCCTACTTCCCAATTACCAATTATGCCACAACAGGGAAAAAATCCTTCTTGATTCTATAGTGGCAATTATTAATTTGCTAATACTACTGTCCTTTTAACAGTTGTAGCCCTTTATGTTATGCTTAACCAGAAAAGCATCCAGACCTTTCTTTAAAATATCCACAGAGTTAGATAATACAACATCCTTTGTAGAGACCTCTTAGCGATTAGATCACTGGAGAGTTGTTTATACTGACCCTGTATGTATTTGTACAGTGTGACATAACTAAAACTCTCCATTCCTCTATTTAACTTTGTAGCCCGCCTCTCCAGCTCTATAACATCCTTCTTTATGCATGCCAATACCTTACTGGCTTTTGCTGACTGGCACTGCACTTTGTTACAAAGTCTATGGTCTACAATTATACCTTAGTCCTTCGCATTTCTGCTTTTCCCAATGCAATCCCCTTTAGAGTGTAAGTTGCATGCTTATTTTTGGTACCAAAGTGCATTACCTTACCATGCCCCCCAACTGTCCCGATTTAGGGGCTGCCGTGCCTCAGCTCTTCGTCCTACCCCTTTTAAGACGCCCCCTTTAATTTAATGAACGCCAGCCTCCACCCTCTGCCCCCACCAGACATAACTGAGTCAGAAGCAGTGGTAAGTCGGGGGGGTGTTATATGGGGGCTTAAGGCTTTTCTGGGGGCAGATGTGCATAACTGGGGGGGCAGGTTGGCAAATAAAAGGAAATTAAACAAAAATTCTCAGTTTTATTAAATTCTCAATTGATTTTATTAAATATGAAAAAATAGTTTACATGATTTAATAAAGAAATAAGTTTCTTACAAGAATATTGTGAAGAATAATGTGATCACTGTTTTGTTCCACTGAATAAAATGGAACTTTTTCATCTAAAAATGTTTGCAGTAGCAAATGTTTTGATTCCAAAATCAAAGGGCAGTGTACATGTATATGTGTGTGTGTGTGTAAGGGCAGTGTAAAAGTATATGTGTGTATAAGGGCAGTGCTCAACGGGCATGGCGAGTCAGTGCTTGACACACCAAAAGTTGGGTGTTTTAAACACCGCAAGTGGCATGAAGAGAGGTGCATGACAAATCTGGTGTAATGGGGCTATATGCCATTAATGCTGAAATTGTTTTAATAAGATGAAATAAAATTGTTTTATACCATGTCTGTTGAAAGCTGCAGCATACCAATGATTACCACCAGCTAAAAAAAAAACATTTTAATGAGCAAGTCATAAAACTAGAACTGTTATAAAGCAACATGTAGAAGGACTGAGGGCAAGATGGCTACAAAAAAAGAAGAGATTAAGTGCAAAGAGAAAAGAGGGACTTAGAGTCCAAAAAGAGAAAAAAATTACATCAATTTTTTTCACCCCATGGCACAAATAAACAGAAATACCTCTCTTGCCCTATCTGAAGTGAACCTGGATGAATCAGAAAGGTTATCTCTCAGTCCTAACTCACAATCCTCTCACCTGATCACACAAGAGTATTTACAACAATGCATAGAAACTCAGCTCACTCTGTTTAAGGCTGAAATAGTGAAACTACGTGTTGAATGACTAGAGGAGCTGCTGAAAATAGGCGAACAAGTGAAATCAAACAAGCTAAAAATTAATATCTAGAATTTGAATAAAAAACTACACAGGAAGAATCTATTCAGATGAAAAGCAAGATTGCATCTCTTGAATCAAAACTGGTGGATATCAAAGATAGAACTCGTAGAAAAAAACTAAGAATACGTGGTATACCTTAAAAAAATAGAACAAGACATAATTAGAAAATACGTATTTGACCTATTTAATAACATGGACATTCTGGAAGCAGAGAGAGCAGATATTATTATAGAACGAGCACACAGAATCCCAAAACCAAAGCATATCGCTGAATCCAAACCAAAGGATGTACTAATTCGCTTTTCCACTTTCTTCCTACGTCAAAAGATTCTGGTGGCATCTAGAGATTTTGTTTCCAAAGATGAAAAGTTTAAGAACCTGCTATTTTTACAGGACTGTTCTCTGGACACTAGACAGAAAAGAATTCAAAGAAGTGACTCTAGCTCTGAGGTCGTGTTGCATTAGATATGCTTGGGGGTTCCCAGTTAAATTAATTGTTTGGACAGGAAAGTAATCGCTTAGCCTGGCCACAATAGATGTAGTCTGGAAAGGGTAAATGAAAATGCAGATGGCCAAGATTAGACTTAAAAGTAACTTTAATGGAGATGGAAACATGTTTTTTTTTTTTTTTTTTTTTTTAAGGTATAAATGAAAATGGGATAAGCGGATATTTAGACCCACAGATTGTTTGTTGATATAATAACATTGCACAAATATGCATAATTTAAGATTTTTCTATTACTTGGAAAAGATTGTATCATAAGTCGGGAATATGGAAGCCGTAATTAAGCACAATACAACAATTTTCATTTTTATTTATTTTTGAAAAGCATAAACAAAAACGGGATAAGCGGATATTTAGATTCACAGTTTGTTTGTTGACGTAATTTTGCACAAATATGCATAACCTTAGATTATTCTATGATTTGGCAATATGCACAATTTTAAGATTGTATTCTTTTTTTCATGCATCATAACAATTTGACTCGCCCGTGTTGTTCCTCACTTTACGATGAAATTAACGATGTATATCGTTACAAGGAGATTTTTCTTGTATTTTACATAGTTTTAGGGAGTCTAGGGTACTAAAAACCCTTAAGGTGGTCTGGATGTGTAAGAATGTGTGTGAGTATGGCATATGCAATAGATGGAACTCGATAACCGCAACTAAAATATGATACCTGCAGAATGGAAAATGTAATTAAGGTGATTACGTTAAATGTGCAAGGTCTTAATTGCCCACAGAAACGATCCTCTCTGAATGATTATTTGTTCAGAGCACATATTGATGTTTGTAGTATCCAAGAAACTCACATGAGGGGTGCAGATATTCTCAGGCAGTGGCGTAACTAGAAGCCTCAGGGCCCCGGTGCAAGAATCTGTTAAGGCCCCCCACCCAATCTACCCCCGTCTCACACCATCTACACCCTCTTCCCCCCTTCTCAGGCTATCTACCCTCTCCCTATGCCCCTTCTCACTATCTACCCTCTCCCTCCCTTCTCATTATCTACCCTCTCCCTACCCCCTTCTCACTATGTACCCTCTCCCTACCCCCTCTCACTATCTGCCCTCTCCCCACCCCTTCTCACTATCTGCCTTCTCCCCACCCCCTTCTCACTATCTACCCTCTCCCTCCCTTCTCACTATCTACCCTCTCCCTCCCTTCTCTCTATCTACTCTCTCCCTACCACCACCCCTTCTCACTATCTACCCTCTCCCTACCACCACCCCTTCTCACTATCTACCCTCTCCCTACCCCCCTTTGTAGGTCACTTACCGTGCAGTCCTGTGGTGGGAGCCGGCACCCGAGACAGATGCCTCACGCTCCCAACACTGCAGTCGGGGCAGCGCTGAGGCAGGTGGCGGCAAAGGAGACAGAAGGAAGCCGAGTGGTTGCTGAAACCGACCGCTCAGCACCACTTGGGCCCCCCTGACTGGCAGAACTCCAGGGCCTGGTCGCAGTCGACCAGTTCCGGTAGTTCCGCCACTGTTCTCAGGCTAAATAATAAAAGATACTCAGTGATAGAGCATTCATTATTTATAAAGACAAAAAAAAACAAGGGGTAGCAATATTGATTTCAAACAACAACATCAAGGTTGAAGTAATTTATAAACAGAGCAACTTAGCTGGTAGATTCTCCTTTGTTGTGTGTAAGCTGAATGACAGATTGTTCTCAATTTTAAACATATATGCTCCAAATTCCAGACAAACACACTTCTTAAATAGCACTTTACAAAAGGATTTTATTCAGGGTGCTTTCCTGTGTATGGGAGACTTTAACTGTGTGATTGACCAAGAATGGGACAAATCAAGTAATAATCCAGCTAGAAGCGACCACAGACAGAGAATACTATCTAGAGCTTTTCGAGATACACCAGGAAAGTACGGACTGTATGATGTATGGAGAACCATAAGACCTTTAGATCTATTCCTTTTCCTAGGATAGATATGATCTTGACAAATATTAATTAAATGAAGTTGAAACAAAAATTATATTATGTGGGCAATAGAGTCGATAAAATGCTTACTAACCAATTAAAAAAGTGAAATTTAAAATAAAGAATATATAAAATTACAGATGGAGCAAATCAATGTTATAGCCCAATAGAGATAGGTAAGGCGTAAAAAGAGTTTATATATTCCAGAACAACTTCAAGAAAGAGACCAGATTAAAAAATACTTAGTAGAATCTAAACTTCCTAAGGTTTCAAAGGCTATAGCTAATCAGCTGGACACCCCATTCAATGAGAATGAAATACTTAGAGCTATTAGGGCACTGAAAATTAAACAGCATTATTCTATAAAAAATTATGAAACAGCTCTCTTTACATTTAACTAACACTTTTAATGAAATCATAGATTTGGGGATTTTTCCGAGCGTCATGCTTGATGCATCCATAATACCTGTTCCAAAACCGGATAAGGATAATATAAAGACATCTAACTTCAGACCGATCGCTTTATTAAATATTGGATCAATGATCTATTCAACTATATTAGCTGATAGATTAAAACCTGTATGCCCATTTCTAATTCATAAGTACCAAACTGGCTTTGTAAAGGGTCGTCATTCTAACAATAATGTACGGAGATTAATTGACTTGGTGGAGTACGCCTCAACATATAAACTTCCCTCAGTATTTTTAGCCTTAGATGCCGAAAAGGCCTTTGATAGAGTGAGCTGGACTTTTCTTGAGGAAGCTCTATATTGCTATGGTTTTGGCGATAATTTCACTGGCGCTGTGATGTCCTTATATACTAAACCTTCCGCCAGAGTAATAGGCCAGGGGAAAAGCTCTAATCGGTTCGGGATAACTAACGGCACCTCTCTTATACATTCTAACTATGGAACCACTGGCACCTAGAATAAGGAACAATGTTGATATTAAGGGAATTAGGATCGGAGATTTTGAATATAAAATCAGCCTATATGCCGATGATGTTTTGCTATCCCTCTACGATCGAGAATACTCCCTGGCCTTAGTGATGGAGGAAATTTCGCATTATAGCAACTTCTCGAATTATAAATTGAACATAAATAAGACACAAGCTGCGTTAGTATCTATCCCAGACTCGATGAAACATAAACTGGAAGAGAGTTGTGATTTTATTTAGGAGGCTAGTAAGATTGACTATTTAGGGATTGTCATCCCGTTTAAAATCTCTCAGATAATAAACTACTCAGGATTACGGTAAAACGTGTAGACAAATCAGAGAATGGAAAGGCCCATTTGTTTCATGGTTAGGCAGAATGAACATAGTAAGTGCCTACATGATTCCCAAATGGCTCTATTTATTAAGGATGATACCAATAAAACTCCAAAAATTTTATTCCAAAAAAATATCGAGAGATTTATATGTGCAGACAAAAAACCTTGCATATCGTGGAATACGCAGCAAAAGCTGCTTAGATTTTTGGTTAGTATTTAAGATTAAAATGAAAGATATTATATTGACATCATCCCTTTTAGAAATTTTACAGAAGAATATTCTCCGCCATTGGAACAATTATAGTAATTGCAAGATAAAGGATATTATACTATTTGGGAAAATAAAATCTTTCAATCAGCTCACCAGAGAATATACATTTTTTAATGAATTCAGAATTAAATACTATCTAAATTCACACTTGTATGTAAAAGGGGATTCAGATCCAAGGCACTTGATTAACGATATGTTTACGACTGAACTCATTATGAATAGTTTGAGGAAATGGTATAATCTACTGGAAAAAAATAGAAACCATTATTACGGTAAAAGCTGCAGACTCATGGCAAAAGGAATTAAATGTTCATATAGACAGAAAGCAATAAATAAACTCAAAAGAACTAATCACTGTTTAAATATGGCTGAACTACACTACAAAATTATGCTATAATGGTATTTAGTTCCTGTTAAGATAGCAAAATTTACTCCATCTAATTGCTGGAGATGTATGCTGGAGCAAGGCACTTTTAGCCATATATGGTGTAGTTGCCCCATGATCAGTATTATCATACTACCTACTTCGGAAATGGCACTGTTGCATTTACATTTGGTTGCTATCCCCCCCAACAAGAGAGCCTTGGTCAGCAAGAGGCAATACATATGGAGAACATCTTAAATCAGATAAACTTTCAATTTCAAATGGAGCGGGGCTATTACCAAACACGTCTGGGGATCCACAAGTTCTACAGAACCTGGAAAGCCTGATTGGGGTACTTTTCTCCTGCAGATTGTTCATAATCTTTATTATATAAGCAGAGAGCATCAAGTTTCACTGAATGAATGGTGAATGAGTGTGATTGTATTCGTCCAAGGTGGAAAAGGGATCCGCGGTTACTAGAGCCCAGCTACTTTGGTTCCCCTTGCTGATGGTCGCAAATCTACACTTTAGATATTAACTGTTTAAAGCTGATTTACATATAGAAATGTTGTAACTTTGTAATTTCCCTCAAAGCCCTATAGTTCAAGTCATACCAAACATTATACATGCTCATTAAAATGCAAAACATCTAACGTCAAACATGTAATATATTGTTTGGGATGCAGAAAAGAGCCTTACAGCGTAAAGTAATTGATAAACTTGTTAAACTTATACCTTTGCAGGGATTTCATGCCCACCAGCTTCATGATGTCTTGATCACACCTGGGATGGCAGATTTGACTGCAGATGTTGATTTTAAGTTCTTAAAAAGGATGATTGGAAGTACCGTAGCCACTTTAGGTCCAATTCCACAACATGAATTTTTGAAAAACATGGGAATTGATATTCGCTTAAAGGTAACTTTTTTTTATTTTATGTGGAAAACTTTTTACCTATTGATAGTGTTGGGTGCCATTTGATCCATACATAATTGCTCAGACACAACAAAATAAAGGCTGTACATGGCTTTTTTTCTGAAGCAATATAATAGATGTTATTTGAGTTAAACAAATGTGTGGCTATGCAGAAATATTGTTATACTGTACAGCACTGATTGGCCATATGAACTCTGACATTCCACATCCTTTGGAGTGTCCAACCACTACTAGCAGGACCAGACTGGGAATTAACATCTGTCTTGGCATTGCAGATAAATGGCACATGTGCAGCCACCTGCTGGATATATGCAGCCAGACACTATGCTCTTACACTTTTGCAGCTCCATACTAGAAGATGGGATCTACCGAAATAATGTTATGTGGGAGGAGCCCAGGCTGGGTCTGAGTACTAGTGACACGCAACTTCTGACACTGCAGCTTGAATTACTACTCTCATTTTCATTCACTATTTTTGAAATGAATTTAATGCAAAGTGTCATCCTCAACAGCTTCCCAAGAGAATGCCACCTCTTGCTTTCTTCTACCTAACGTTGTTGATGTAATTTATCAATGTCGAGGCATTCAGAAAGCCTAAAAAAATATTGTATTTGCTTGATTATTGGACAAGGTTTTTTCAGAGCAAATCCTTTGAAAAATACCCCCCATCTTATATTCGAGATCTTCCTATAATCAGACCTCAAATAGAGGTCTGACTACAAGACTAAGATCCAGATCCCCAGCAGCGCTGCAGGAGATGTTACTGAACACATATTGCGGTGTTGTTTGACACGGACATATACCAGGAGCGGTAAATTCATACCTGAAGTACAACGTGTGAAAAAAATACAAAAAAATGTACTACCATAAAGTTTGACAAAGTCTGGTAGCAGCAGCACTGCATCCACCATAGCAGCAGTTGTGTGGACAGAGGCCTTTGATTCTTTGGTGGGACAACCCAACCCAACCCAAGCTGAGTCTGAAATGGTGGAAGCCTACTTTAAATAATTAACACTGTCTTTGCTGCTGCCCTTCTAAGTTACTAAAATCAGTAAACTGTAATCTGGAGAGTCGCCCGGTTTATTGCCAATGGTGCAGTAATTCAGAATCAAATCATAAAACACAGACCATCGCGATCATGATCTGTAATATGTTATGTAGAATCTGCAGGAGTCTGAGTGGATAAAGAGGACCTGTTATGTCAGTCTTGTAATTCTAAGTGTACAAAGATGTAACAACCATAGAGTTATGCTCAATATAGGATAGAATCCACCTTCTGCTGGTTCGAAATCTTTCCTAGAATATATCAAGCTATTATTAACCCCTTGACGACAGGACTGGAGTACAGTAACAACCGCCACTGCAAGTGTGTTAGACATGCATCCAACATTAAATGTAGTAATGTAGTGTCTTTAATGTAGTAAAGTAGTGTAGTGTCTTTATTGAAAACATGAAGAAATGTACAAGCTTGCTTTATTTTCGGGATGCCCAAATGATACCACAAGATCTGGATTTTTTTTTTTTTTTAAGAAGTCCTCAAAATGCACTGCAAGTTCAAGGAGACAAACAATGTCATCATTGGTAATACTTTTATTAGACTTGTGCATTCGTCTTCGGGCGAACATGAAAACGAACACGGTAAAACGTAGGCGAAGACGAAGACACACACCACGAAGATCTTCGTGATTGTCTTTGTCTACCATTCTCCCCCCCTTCTAACTTACCTTGGCATCGCGGCAGTTCACGGATTACAGGGCAGTTCACGGGTTACAGGGCAGTGCGAATGAGCCTATTGGTCGCCTGCAGGTGACCAATAGGCTCACTCGCACGGCCTTTGTAACCCCTGACAGCGAACCTATGGATAGGTTAAAGGGCCGTGCAAGCAACCAATAGGCTCACTCGCACGGCCCCTTAACCCCTTTAGGTGTAACAAGTGCACCAGGAGCCTAAAAGTCTGTACGAGCGACTTTATTGGTCGTTCGTACGGACATTTAACTGATAGAACAGAGAGACCAGTGGGATCTGCAGGGTAAGTTGCAGCATTGAGGTTTTAAAAGTCTGTACAAGCGACCAACAGAGTTGCTCGTACAGACTTTTAAAACCCCAATGCTGCAACATACCCTGCAGATGCCACTGGTCTCCCTCCCTGTTCTATCAGTTAAATGTCCGTACGAGCGACTTTATTGGTCGTTCGTACGGACATTTAACTGATACTTCCTGGCTAATATAACAGATTATAAGACGACCCCCCAAAATCTGAATATTAATTTAGGAAAAAAAGAAAAACCCTAAATATAAGATGACCCTATAGGAAAAAAGTTTTACTAGTAAGTGTTAATTCATGTAATATATATTTTTTTTAATAAAAGCTATGATTGAGAAAAATATTTTTTGTTTTTATTTCCTTTTATTTTCCAGCCTGCCCCCCATTATGCACATCTGCCCACAGGCTGGCTACTCTGCACCAGAAATGCCTTATACCCCCTATATGCCAATGTGCCCCATGATATGCCGTTTGACCCCCTATGTGCCACTCTGCCTCCAGAAATGCCTTATACCCCTATATGTCACTCTGGCATTTAGGGGGTTAAAAGGCATATTATGGGGCAGAGTGGCATATAGGGATGTATAAGGCATTTCAGGAGGCAGAGTGGGGTATAAAGGGTTAAAAGGAATTTCTAGAGGCAGAGTGGCATTAAGGGGGTTAAAATGCATTTCATAGAGAACTCTGCCTACAGAAATGCCTTATGCCTCCCATTTAATACAAACCCTCCCCCAAACAGCTTACCGGTGCTTCTGACTTCCTGGTGTGTAGTCAGGGCAGCGGGTAGACGTCTACGCAATTCGCGTAGGCAACTTCAACTGCAGCCGGAAGGAGGTGCGGATAGCAGCAGGGGTTGTCTGCGTCCATCGCGCATACACCCTCCGGCTGTAAGAGAGAATTTCCAGCCGCGGTGCGGGGAACTCTGATCTGGGAAGAGCCGGGGAAGGATAGCTGGTAAGTTTGGGGGGGTGTTAAATGTAGCGCATAAGACAGGAAGATCCAGGTCCCCTGCAGCGCTGCGGGGGATCTGGATCTTAGTCTCATAGTCAGACCTCCATTTGAGGTCTGATTATAAGACGAAGGGTATCTTCAGAGCATTTGCTCTGGAAAAAACCTTGTCTTATAATCGAGCAAATACAGTATGCATTTTTCACCACTAGCTCAAGTAAACCATCTCATACTTACAGGCAATAGTGAGCAACTTCTGCATAGTCCTCAATGACAATGTTTTTTAGGAAATATAAATGTGTCTTGTTGTGCCAAAGAGTTGTTCTTTATAGCCTTTACAACATTGTATCTTTTAGTTTCATGTTAGCCCTGGCATCCTGATTGCATCCACAGGATCTGCCCAGATTGGAAGCATAGGACCTGCCACCTTTGCCCCCAAACAACCTGCCTGTGGCATCCCAGCCTCAAACAGCCTCTCTGTGCAATGCTTTCCCACCACATCCATTCTATCACACACATATTCATTCTGTACTCATTCACAAACATTAATTCACTCATTCATATATTCATTTATTCACAGATACTCTTTCATCCCCTCATTCACAGATACTCATTCATAACCCTCCCCCATCCCTTACCTGAACTGCAGATATTGGTGCCGCTCACAGACTTCCGAAGGGCCTGCTTCTCTTGACCTGCCCAGGGGAAGCAGGAACCCAGCAGGGTCATTTGACGTAAAGTAAGATGACTCCGTTGGGTTTCTGCTTCCCCTGGGCGGGACAAGAGATGTTGCTCGCATGCACATTTAAGCAGCAGGGCCCCTGCAGACGTGATCGCAGGCTTTTACCCTGCATTAAAGACGGCCCTGGCCGTCGTGATGCCATTTCGTTTAGATTTAGGGTGGCTTGGGGGGAAAGATTACCGCACAACCCAAGCCATATGATGGATTACTGTTATTTTGGGCCCCAACTATGTGCACCATATAATGATACCTGACTGCCACTAGAATGAAGCCTAGAGTGGGCCACAGTATTGGGTGTGGTGAAGTTTCTATCAACAATGGAACACCTGCTTGAGTGTATTGCACTTTATTGGCTGTTGCATTCTGAATTGCATTTATTTAACTGGTATAATAGTACAGTATTGTATTATTGTGCAATACAAAGTTATGTTTAAGTTAGACCGTATTAGTTTTTGTTGCTAGCTTAGATATCTTCCCAACTGTTCCCCACATCCATACCTTAGATGCCCAGGTGAGTGGAGACACTGCTGAAACCATGTACCTCAACTGTCAGGTAGTGTAGACTCAGGATCGCCCTGCAGAGCATAAGCAGGTAAAAGGGGTGAAGGAGCACCAGGATATCAGTGAGCCTATGCAAAACATGCCCAATTTTGGGGAAATTAAGTCACATACCCTGTGGCTGGATGTGTGTGTCTGCTAGTCCCTGCCCAACGCCCTGTTGCTGCCATTCTATCACCTTGTGTTATGTCCCGTATAAGGGGAGCTGTGGAGTGAGCACCCAAATGCAGGGGAATGCCCACACTGCAGGATTACAAGGTACTCACGGGTCACAAATATCTCCGATCGGTTAAACAAGTCGAATCCCAAGGCAGGCAGGGGTTAAACAGGTACTATCCGAGGTCTCAAAGACAGGCAGCAGGCAAAGGGTTAAACAGGAACGATCCGAGGTCACAAAAGCAGGCAGCAGGCAATGGGTTAACATAAACAAACCAGGTATCGGGGGTAGAAGACAAGCAATGGAGAGTCGAGCAGGCACAGGACTGGGAGCTCAGGGGAAAGGTACTGATGGGAACATTCACAGGAGGGTCAGAATACATGAGCACCAACATTGTGTTCACCTAGAGGTTTTATAGGGCTGCCTCGGTGTGATGTCATGTCTGGTGTGACATGGTATGATCCATGCTCATTGAAGTATAGGGAAAGGCGGCAGCGCTGGATGCATGGAATAAAGCCCTGGCGCACACCCGCACCTCCCCCTATGGAGGGTTACAGTGGAGGAGTGCTGCCGCCATGAGGTAGGCACATGACACCTTGAAGATTTATTAAAAAAAATAGTATTTTTTTTTTTTTTTTTTTAGGAAAATGTAGCCCTGTACCATGGCAGGGTGTGTTTCTCTGCTGTGCTCCTGAAACTTTATTATAAATAAATTCTTAAAGATGTTCCCATGAAATCCAATAGCATGTTGGTGGATGTGTTATTCCAGTAGAATTGTTCTGCTTTTGCTGGTGGTCCTGTATTGAAAAATCTATTCAGAATATCTTCCTATGCCCTAATATGATGCTAATGTAAGTGAAATGTGAGTCCAGGAAATGGGACCCCCCTATTGAAAATAAATTCCTCCAAATTTTGTTTTTAAATGAAAAAACCCTCCCGATTTCTTCTAATCCAAAAGGTAAGGACATTTACTTTTGTTGTTCGAAAACTAATGTGGCAAAACATAAAACAGGGTTTGCATGTTGTACACGATTCTATGGATACTTTTGTTTTTCACACATTGGTGAATATGTTGGCAAACTACAGTATAGATTTGTACCTGAAGTATTTACTTTTTTTCTTTTCTTTCCAGGTACTTTTGGAAAATGCTAATGATATAGCTACACAACAGCAGCTGAAGTCGGGTTATGATATTCTTATGCATCCAGATAAAATGGGAGAGCGATTCAAATTTTTTTCAGTTTTTCCTCATTCTAGGTTTAAAAACGAACATGATCCAAATGCCAAATCACAGCCTGTGGCAGGTTTTAGTAAATTAGTAATGCAGTAACAAAGATAAGATTAACTAAGTATTGGAGAGTACTAACCAGGCTGTAATGCCACTCCAAACATTTAATAATTTATGGACTGAAAAATATTTTGTTTTTCTTTCAACTATTTCACATTAAAATACATAAAATGTTATTCTGTAATAAACTGATTCCTGAGCAAACAGTGACTTGTGATTGTTCATATGTTTTAGAATCCAGACTGGACACAGACCTTAAAGAGGCAGGGCTCATCTTACAGTCCAATCCGATTGTGGGCCAAATGCCTATATTTTTATTTTAACATGTTGCTGTTTGGAAAATCCCAGCCATTTAATAAACATGATCAATATTTTAAGCATTTTATAAGAAGATCTCAAACGTAAACACCTTAGCTTGTGATATGTGAGTGAATCGTTATGCAGCTGTTTCAATAAGATAGTAGGGACAAGGTGGAGCTGTGCTTTTACAGCTCAAGTCTGGTTTCAACAATTCAAAAAACACTCTTCATTCCAATAAGCAGATTAGTACCAACCACTTGTTTGAAGGTAGTGGGTACAGTGTATAGAGACTCTGACAACACCAAAAATGCCAACCCATCCTTAAATGACAGACACACACACATTCAATGGTGAAAACAGGCCACAGCGTTTATTAATTCACCAATAATGAAATGTTCACTGTAACATAAAACATAATAAATATTAACCCTGAATAACTCGTCCTTGCCAACCGTCATTAACAATGACATAAAAGAAGTATTTGGGTGCATCCCCTCCCCCCTTGTCCACCAACCAATCGGCCTTACCTCCAATTAGTGGCAACCACTAACCGGCTTTTAGGTCAGTGGGCACGGCCTTTATCCAGTACCATTACCAGAGGCTAGGGGAGGGATAGCCCCATCAACTCCTGAACCACCCTGATTGGCAAGGACACACCCACCACCAGCCTCGCTGTTCTATGCCTAAAATCAAGAGTGCCATGACCTGATCCAAAACATCCTGCAACGCTAGACTAAACCGATTGAGGTCCACATCAGTCCAATGTACCCCATCGCTTTAAAAATATAAACCACTCCGTTCGTCTCAAAGATTCCATGATGCCTACAATCCCCAAAACAAATTTAGACACCCACTTTAGTTTTATGTAACCCTGCAATGTCCTAACGCCTTCTAGTCGAATACACTACTTCCAATAATTACATGAGACCAACTCTGACCACATTAAGCAGACCTCGGGGAACAAAATCATCAAACGGGCCAGATCCTCCTTAATTAAATCTCCCAAATTGGTAAGGAGAACCAGATTGTCTCCCTCCTCCAAATGATTTACCAATATATCCAGAGCGCCGAGGAGATATGACCGCTGGACAAGTTCTGGCAGTAGCTGCACCCACTGCAAGCCGCAGGTCCCGAACCATCTCACCTCTGGAACACTCGTAGGAAGGCTGAGACAGAACTAGCCTGTGAGCCCAATATGAATAGGAGTGACCCATGAGCCACACCAGACACCTGCCGAACCCTGTGGAGATAAATTAGTTGAAAAAAATGATGGGGCACCCCACCCTGATGCATCAGCAAAGGATCCTGGGCACTGGGGAATAAAATGAGCAAATGAGCCCCTAATGTGAACTACTAGCTTTTTTTTTTTTGCATAAAACCCAGAATACACCAATAGAACATTTGGTCTAACCATGTATAGGCAAAGTGTGCCCCAGTAGCAGTAGTTCACACCGTGCTCAGCTTAATGCTTATGAACAGATAAAATGAGACAATAAAATAACAATGGTATTTAAATAAGTATTAATACTAGCTATAAATGGTCTCAGCAATTAGCACACTAATAATTAATTAGCTAACCCTGACCTTGTGCAGCCTAACAGATTTGCCCGCTTGACTGAAGGTGTTGGGTGCATCAGCTCGGGAGAAGCTGTACTAGAGGAAGCTGTTCCTTCTTACAGCCGAGGGAACAGCCCCGGTAGTACGGGTGGGGTTGAGAGTGTAAGAAAGGCTTGTGGTAGCGAACTCTATAATTAAGAGAGTAGATAGGATAATCTGCCGCTCTGATTGGCTCAACCGGCCAGTTTGCTGTCTCCCAGGTGCTCGGGTCCGGCACGTTGTTGACAGAGTGGATTGGATGGATTATTGGGAGGGGCTGGGAAAGACCTGGCTGTCACGGTCCATATTGGTACCAATGACAAAGTCAGTGGATAATGGAAGGTCCTAAAGAATGATTTCAGGGAATTAGGAGGTAAACTGAAGAAAAGGACCTCCAAGGTAGTATTCTCTGAATTATTACCTGTGCCACCAGCAACAGTAGAAAGGCAGCGGGAGATTAGGGAGGTTAATGCATGGCTAAAGTCATGGTATAGGAAGGGGGGTTTAGGCTTTCTAGAGCACTGGGCTGATTTTGCGCTTGGGTACAATCTTTATAGCCATGATGTATTGCACCTAAATGGAAGAGGGTCTGCTGTGCTGGGGGGCAGGATGGCAAGAAGGTTAGAGGGGATTTTAAACTTGTTGTAAGGGGAGAGAGACACAGAAATCTAGAAAAGGTATATAGCACAGAAAGGAGAAGGTCTTTAGATCGGAACAAGGTGGGCGGAGATGGGGGAGAGGCAGGATCAGAACAGAGGAGGTATGTATTAATAAAAATTCACATAAAATACAAAAGACTCATGATAAAATTAAATGCATGCTTACTAATGCAAGTCTAAATAACAAAATGGGTGAACTAGAGGCAATAGCATATACTAAGCAATATGACATTAAGCAACTTGAATATGACAAGGAAAATGTGGAAGCGTTATGGGTAGATATCAGCTTGGGGCAAAAAAAATGAAATCAACTAATGATTGGGATATGTTATAAACCACCTAATGTTAATACTGATGAGGAAGGGGTTAAAAAAATCCCTCATTGGACCAATACAGTTACACTGCACATATATCACACACACCACCAAAGATGTAGAGCCCCAAATATCTGCCCAGTAGTTAGCAACTGTCAGAGTCCACAGCTAAAACCCCGTAGAAGTCACTCATCTGAATACCCGGCACCCACGAGTGCCGGGCACAATGTCGCTCCTGCTGCTCCTGCTTCCTCTCCGGCGCCATCTGCAGTTTGTTCTAGGCGCGCGCCCCCACCTCAACTTAATCCTTCCAGTCCTGGAATGGCGGGGAACGCGCTCTGATGACGCTGTACACTGTTTCTTGATTGATCTTGTTGCTGACCTCAGATTTCCTTCGGACCTTGCTGACTTCTATATTCCTGACCCCGGCTATTGTTTACGGATTTCGCTGACCTCTCCTTCCCTGAACCTTGGCTTCGTTTACTGGACTGCGTTCTATTACCCTGACTTGGCTACGTTTCTGGACCACGCTGCACGTGGCGCATCTGTTCCTATTACTTCTTTTGGACTGTATATTCCTGCATACTGGGTTTCTCATCCCTAATCCTCACAGCAACTGGCATTTGTCAGCATTCTACATGGGGTTAAACAAAATTCCCCCACTGGACCAATACAGTTACACTGGACATATCTCACACACACCCTCCTCTATAATATCTTAGAATATGGTGTATTTTTACTGTGGAAATTTAAAGATATAGAGCCCCAAATATCTGCCCAGTAGTTAGCAACTGGCATTTGTCAGCATTCTACATGGGGTTAAACAAAATTCCCCCATTGCACCAATACAGTTACACTGCACAAATCTCTCATACACCCCCCTCCATTATATCTTAGAATATGGTGTATTTTTACTGTGAAGCTTTAAAGATATAGCACCCCAAATATCAGCCCAGTTGATTGAAAATGTGATTTTTTTTTTACTGCGGAAATGTAAAGATATAGCGCCCCAAATATCAGCCTAATAGTTAGCTATTGGCATTTTTCAATATTCTACATGGGGTTAAAAGAATTCCCCCATTGGACCAACACAGTTACACTGCACATATCTCACCCACACACCCCTCTTTTATATCTGAGAATATGGTGCATTTTTACTATGGAAATTTAAAGATATAGCACCCCAAATATCACCCCAGTAGATACCAAATGTAATTTTTCAACATTCGACATGGGGTTAAAATAGATTCCCCGATTGGACCAACACAGTTACACTGCACATATCTCACACACACACACACTCTATTATTTCTTACAATATGGTGTATTTTTACTGCGGAAATGTAAAGATAAAGCGCCCCAAATAGGTTCAGCCCCAGCCCTGCAAACTGCCAGGCGTGGCCGCCCCTTTAAGTGGTTTGCCTGGAGTTAAACTCCTCTCCACAGCTTGCTATCCTGTTTATTTCTGTCTGTATTTTATGTACCTTTGCCCTTTTTCCCTTATACATCTCAGCTCCTCACTCCATCCCCTGTGTTCTTTGCCTTGTTGCCTGTCCTTTGTGGCATCCTGTAACATGTATGCATGTCTTGCTACGTATATAATTAATGTGCTGTGTATTTATGTTCAGCTGTGTTTTGTTATACCATTACCCTGCCTCCCTCGCCTGAAGCCTAGACAACTCACACCTGATCTGATGAACAGGCTTTATATCCCAGCCTCCCAGTAACAGAGGTGTGAGTTCATTAAGTTGCATGTTTATTTTTGGTACCAAAGTGCATCACCTTACACTTACCTATACTGAATCTCATCTGCCACTTATTTGTCCAGTCCCCTAGTTTATCCAAATCATTCTGAAGAGAAGCTACATCCGGGTCCTAATCTTACCTAATTGTGTGTCACCAGCAATATCATTAATAAATAAGTTAAAGAGAACTGGACCCAGGACAAAACCCTGAGGCACTTACCACAGTTGTCCAGCTTGAGAATTCACCATTAACAACAACTCTTTGCACCATGTCGTTACGCCAATTTCTAATCCAAACACAGGCATTTTCTCCAAGACCGATTTAGCCTAGTTTATACAATAACCGCTGGTGTGGAACACTGTCAAATGCTTTTGCAAAATCTAAATTGACAACATCTACAGCAACACCCTGATCTATACATTTACTCACAACATCATGAAATACAATTACCGTATTTGCTCGATTATAAGACGACCCTGATTATAAGACGACCCCCCAAAATCTGAATATTAACTTAGGAAAAAAAGAAAAAGCCTGAATATAAGACGACCCCAAAGGAAAAAAGTTTTACCAGTAAATGTTAATTCATGTAAACTATTTTTTTAATAAAAGCTATGATTGAGAAAAATATTTTTTTTGTTTTTATTTCTTGTATTTTCCAACCTTCCCCCCAGTTACGCACATCTGCCCCCAGGCTTGCCACTCCAATATGGCACTGTGGCCCATGATATGCCTTTTAACCCTCTATATGCCACTGTGCCCCATGGTATGCCTTTTGACCCCCTATGTGCCACTCTGCCTCCAGAAATGCCTTATACCCCTATATCCCATTCTGGCATTTAGGGGGTTAAAATGCATATTATGGGGCAGAGTGGCATATAGGGAGGTATAAGGCATTTCAGGAGGCGGAGTGGCATTAAGGGAGTTAAAAGGCATTGTATAGAGCACTCTGCCTCCAGAAATGCCTTATACCCCTATATGCCACTCTGGCATTTAGGGGGTTAAAAGGCATATTATGGGGCAGAGTGGCATATAGGGAGGTATAAGGCATTTCAGGAGGCAGAGTGCTCTATTAAATGCCCCCTTAACGCCACTCCAGAAATGCCCTATGCCCCCATTTAACACACACACACACCCTATACCCCCATTTAACTAACTAACACACACACACACACACACTCTCTCTCTCCCCCCCCTCTCTCACCCCCCTTCCCCCGCTCTCCCCCCTCTCTCACCCCCCTTCCCCCGCTCTCCCCCCTCTCTTACCGGTGCTTCCATCCGGGGCAGCGGGTTGACGTCGCCTTCTGCTGCAGCCGGATGGAGGTGTGGCTAGCAGCGGGGGTTTGTATGCGTCCGTCGCGTATACTTTCCCCGGCTGTCAGAGATCAGAGTTCCCCGCACCGGTGCGGCACCGGTGCGGGGAACTCTGATCTCTGACAGTCGGGGAAAGTATACGCGACGGACGCAGACAACCCCCGCTGCTAGCCACACCTCCTTCCGGCTGCAGCGGACGTTGTCTACGCGGATCGCGTAGACGTCAACCCGCTGCCCCGGCAACACAGCAGGACGCACCGGTAAGTGTGTGTATGATGGAGGGGGGGTCGGGTGAGACAGGAGGATCCAGGTCCCCTGCAGCGGTGCGGGGGATCTGGATCTTAGTCTCCTAATCAGACCTCTATTTGAGGTCTGATTAGAAGACGACCCCTATTAGAAGACGAGGGGTATTTTTCAGAGCATTTGCTCTGAAAAAAACCTTGTCTTATAATCGAGCAAATACGGTAAATCGGTCTTACATGATCTAATCTTCACAAAATCGTGCTGACTCCTACTAATGATATAATTGTTCACAATATATTCCTGTATGCCATCTCTTAATAAACTCTCAAACAATTTCCCCACCACAGATTTTAAGCTTACAGATCTGTAGTTCCCAGGCTCAGATTTGGATCCTTTTTTAAAAATGGGAATCACATCACCTGTATGCCAGTCCTTTGATACAACTCCGACTGGAAAGAATCTTGGAAAATCAAAAACAGTGGTCTGGCTATTTCTTCCTGTATGTGTATCCCATCCTAATAATGGAATCCCCTAACACCACAACCTGTCTAACCTTTCTGGATCCCTCTCGTACCAGATGGGCTGTTCCCTCGGCTGTTAGACGCAACAGCTTCCTCTAATGTGGCCATTTCTGAGCCGACATTCCCAGCAGCTTCGCTAAAGCTGGCAAATCGGTTGGGATAGACAAACTCAGGGCTGATCACCCTCTTCTTCTTTCCACCACCTATAGCCATGACTAACAATTAATCAGTTATGCCCCTGATCTTCCTGATTCTCTGACATATCTCCTCCCACCTCCCTGGAGACATGCTTGGCCAGTCCATCACCTTTACCCTCAGCTTCTTTAGCAAGGCAACGGTGGTCTTGGAGGTGTGTTTGGGGTCTTTATCATGTTGGAATACTGCCCTGCAGCCCTGTCTTCGAAGGGAGGGGATCATGCTCTGCTTCAGTATGTCACAGTACATGTTGGCATTCATGGTTCCTTCAATGAACTGTGGCCATGCTTAAGTGTAGGCAAGACACACTTGGTTACTGCCACACACGCTTGACACCATCTGAACCAAATAAGTTTATCTTGGTCTCATCGGACCACAAGACATGTTCCAGTAATCCATGTTCTTAGTATGCTTGTCTTCAGCAAACTGTTTGCAGGCTTTCTTGTGCATCATCTTTAGAAGAGGCTTCCTTCTGGGATGATGCAGACCAATTTGATGCAGTGTGCGGCAGATGGTCTGAGCACTGACGGACTGACCCCCCACCCCTTCAACCTCTGCAGCAATGCTGACAGCACTCATATGTCTATTTCCCAAAGACAACCTCTGGATATGATGCTGAGCATGTGCACTCAACTTTTTTGGTCGACCATGGTGAGGCCTGTTCTGAGTGGAACCTTTCCTGTGAAACCGCTGTATCGTCTTGCCTACCGTGCTGCAGCTCAGTTTCTTCTTTATGTAGAGCAACAATTCTTTTTTTCAGATCCTCAGAGAGTTCTTTGCCGTGAGGTGCTATGTTGAACTTCCAGTATGAGAGAGCGTGAGAGTGATAACACCAAATTTAACATACCTGCTCCCCATTCAGACCTGAGACCTTGTAACACTAACGAGTCACATGACACTGGGGAGGGGAAATGGCTATATGGGCCCAATTTGGACATTGTCACTTAGGGGTGTACTCACTTTTGTTGCCAAAGTTTAGACATTAATGGCTGTGTGTTGAGTTATTTTGAGGGGACAGCAGATTTACACTGTTACACAGGCTGTACACTCACTAATTTACATTGTAGCAGAGTGTCATTTCTTCAGATATAATAAAATATTTGCAAATATGTGAGGGGTGTACTCACTTTTGTGAGATACTGTATATATTCACCCACAATCACACTGAACCTGTATACAGTTTTTCCTTCAAATTCCCATTAAGCTCAATTTCCTGAGTGCTCCAATTCCTACTTAAACTGCACTACTTTAATTGCAGACTTTAATTGCAGAGCTCTTTGGCCTGAGTTCACGTTATGACAAAAGGATTGCAATTTCATTGACATCCTCTCCCCTGACTGATGGATCAGGAGTTTCCGTCGGGTTATTTCTGCAGAGATGCGAACGAAGATAGCAGATTGAAGAGAATATAAAAGATAGAAGGAAAAAGAAGGAAAATGAGAATGTGAGAGAGTGAGAATGTAAGACAGTGTGAGTGAATATGGGCCCACAAATTTTGGACAAAAATTCTGAAAACATTTTTTTCTTCGGTTTCCTCCAATTCGTGGGGGGGGGTCTGGTCTCTCCCTATGAATCTTCGAAAAATAGATAATGGTTGTGTAGGTTCACTTTGAGTTAAATGATCACCATTATTAACAGAAGTCAACAAAATGTGTAAAGCTTCTTCTTCCTTCATATTCCACTAAAAGGAAATTTTCATTTGTTGAGTTTCTTTTTCTCGTGAAACAGCAGTATGTAGAGGTTCCATTAGGATATTAAAATTTGGAATGAACAACATTGCATAGTTAAAATATTTAATAATGCCACGCGATTGTTTCAATTTACAGTCTTCTAATCACAGAAATGTTTTCTTTATAATTATTATACAATCCTCTGCCATTATGTGAAATGTCAAACCTTAGAAAAGCAACGTTGTCACATGCAATAGCCGAATATCATCAACGTACACCTCAATATTAGGAAATGCAAATAACAGAGAAACTACATCGGCTGTAAACAAATCTGGGGAGTTAACAAACCCTTGTGGGTGCCGAGTCCATATGTATTGTTTCCCTCGCCAAGAAAAAGACAGAAATCCAGTAACTGGATCAATTGGGTGGCTCCAAAAACCATTAGCAAGATTCAGTGTTATTTTTAAACTATTTTGAGGGTCAAGTCTTGTAAAATTAATATAGAGTGTGTGTTTTGAGCAGAAACTGTTTGAGTTACAATCTCCAATTATCGTTTATTTCATCCAATTCATCTGACTGTTCTCCTTTTTAATGATCCCTTCTTGAACAGATCATCTATAGCTATTTGAACGGTAGGTATTACATCATGGTTAATCATGACTCTTTGAATTGTCTTTCAGTTATTTGAATAAAATGAGCTACAAGCAATAATGGTTTATTTAAATTAGGATGTTCAACCAATTCCATAGTAAACCATTTTTCATTTATGTTTAAATTTGCATGAAATATACATGTCTTCCTGTAAACGTATTGGCTGTACAAACACAATTACAAACATTGCCTTTGTACAAACATTGCCTTTGTAATTTTAAATTCTTCATTTTAATGTTCGTCAGTCCTTTCTTCAGATTCGGGCGCAGGAGAAACTAAAGTCTTCTTCATTTATTGTCCTCATTATTGGCAGCAGGTGGTATAACTTTTATACTCTTTTATACTCTGCTTTCCCTTTCAGATGATCTGTTACAAGTAATCTGATATTTCTCCCTTGGTCTCCTATCATGGGATATCTGCCGATATCTATCAGGGGTATGAAAGAAAGAGTGCAAACCATATTGATCCTTATTTCTTCAGTTAGTAGTCTAGATAGAAGAGTTTCTCTTCTACGCTGATTTTTACTTTTCTCTGTACTGCTTGAAGCTGTGACCTTGCATGTGTGCGTGAGTCAGACTGTCTAGTACGAAAATGACACTTTTGTCCTTTTTTCCTCCTTCTTCTGTCTGCTACTGAATGCCCCTTTCACCAGTTAAATCTTTAAGTATCCACAAATATTTTTTATTATTCCTGGGATAATAAAATATTTTATAATTATTTTCTTTTCACTATGTTCCCCAATAGGAAGTTTTTAATCTTTTAAAGTCTGATATAAGTCCTTGTCTCCTTATGAGGGTTTTCAAACAACCCCAAATTATCTCATGATTATATTGAGTAAATCTCAGCCACAAAGAGTATACGCTAACAATGCCACTGGACTTGTGAATTTGTGCTAATGTGTCAGATAAATAAGAAACTGTGATTTTCCATGAGTCTTTTTATTTAAGAATCCCAGTCTTTAGCTTCCCGGAGTGTAATAGATAAACCAGGAGGTAGTAAAGCATTAACTAAAGTTTATTTTTGTGCAAATGTAGGTATAGGAAATACCCCATCTTATATAGAAATTAAAAAAGGGAAATAAAAAGTAACTTTTAATTGATACAGATTAAAATCTGTGGGTGTAGTAGTCCAAGGGAGACTAAAGAGAACAAAATAACAACAGAATGGATCACCCTTTTTGGATGATATAAAGCATAAGCCACAGAGTATGTATCATACAAAAAATGGGGCAAGGGAGAGATACATAGATTCACCTATACCCAGTAGTGGGATTCAATTTTTTTAGTAACCACTTCCGAGCTTTCTTACTAAAAAATAAAAACCTTGCACACACACACAGACTCAGGCAGTCTCACACACACAAACTCAGGCAGTCTCACACATTCTCACTCTGTATTAGCCAGTCTCCCTCTTAACCGTCTCACCCCTCCACAATCCACCATAAATGCTGCTGCCAGACTTATCTTCCTCTCACATTGCTTTACTAACGTCTCTCCCCTCTGTCAGTCTCTTCACTGGCTGCCTGTGCACTTCAGGATTCATTTAAAAATCCTCACTCTTACTTCAAAAGCCCTTCACAGAGGTTCCCCTCCCTACATCTCCTCACTCATCAAATACACTCCTAACCGGTCTCTCCGCCCATCCAATGATCTCCTTCTATCCTCTCCTCTGATTTCTAGCTCTCATGCCCGCTTACAAGATTTCTCAAGGGCTGCCCCTATCCTTTGGAATGCCCTCCCCCGGTCTATCCGTCTCTCCCCCTGCCTTTATTCCTTCAAACAATCCCTCAAAACCCACTTCTTTAAGGATGCTTACAACATAGCACACTAACGCCCTCCCATATTCCTTTAGCTCACCTTTCCTAGTCCCTCTCCTGCGATACTTTTACTAGTGTGGCTGGTCTATCCCTAACAACGGTACTTTTACCTATTGTGTAATACACTCTAACTCCCTCTAGACTGTAAGCTCTTTGAGCAGGGCCCTCCTCACCTGTTGTCTCTGTTAGTAAATTTGTTATGTTACATACTACTTGTTATGTCCTGTCTGCCCATTGTACAGCGCTACAGAATTTGATGGCGCTATATATAACACTATAAAACAATAAATAAAAATAATAATAATTCACACAGAGACTTAGGCAGCCTCTCTCACACACACAGAGACTCAGGCAGCCTCTCTCATGCACACAGAGACTCAGGCAGTTTCACACACATACACAGACACAGGCAGTCTCTCTCTCTCACACACAAAGACTCAGGCAGCCTCTCTCTCTCACACACACACACACACACAGAGACTCAGGCAGTCTCTCTCACATACACACAGACTCAGGCAGTCTCTCTCACACACACACAGACTCCGGCAGTCTCACATACACACACACACAGACTCAGGCAGTCTTACACACACACAGAGACTCAGACAGTCTCTCTCTCACATACACACATACACAGAGAGACTCAGGCAGTCTCTCTCACATACACACAGACTCAGGCAGTCTCTCTCACACACACACACACACATAGACTCAGGCAGTCTCTCTCACACACACACACACACAGACTCAGACAGTCTCTCTCTCTCTCACACACACACACACACACATACACAGAGAGAGTCAGACAGTCTCTCTCACATACACACCGACACTTTGAACAATTTCAAGCTGTTTAGCATATATATATATATATATATATATATATATATATATATATATATATATATATATGCAGTTAATCAAAGTGTTCAACATAAGTCTGGAAAAAGTATGCACTTGGTCTTTTTAGATTACTGATTGAGATTTTTATGTTACAAATGCTATTAATAAAACATTTAAAGAGCTACTAAACATTTTTTTAAATCTACTTCTTGGAAACTGCATGTACATCAAGAAACAATTTCACTCAAATTGGTATAACCCGTTTTCACCTTTTTTCAAAAAGTATATATTTTTTTTTACAAATCTATAATGCCTCTTTTGATGTTTTATCAATTGCATTTCTCACATAAAAAATCTCAATCAATAATCTAAAAAGCACAAGTGCATACTTGTAATTACCAATAATTATTGCTAATTACCATTACATTAATAACAAATACCATTACATTAATAACAAATATATATTTATAATATATACAATTTATACATTTAACATTAATAATAAATGTTTATTGTATTAATATTAAAGAAAAAAACATGAGCAAATTATTACCAGAGTAATACCAGTCAAGTAACAAAAAAATCAATCTAAAAAGCACCAATGCATACTTTTAAGCACCATTAATTAATTAATGCTAACTACCATTATACCTTAATTAAGCCGTACTCTTAAAGGTTGGTGCTATTTTAAAGATACGTTTATTGTTAAAGAAAAAAATACACATTAGTGGAATGGTAAAACAGTGTTTTATCTAATGAAGAGGAATACATGTATTTAAACATTATTGGTATCTATTATGCAACATAGTCAGCATAGGTTATATACAGACATTTGGAAAGGTATTAGCCATTTTAAGGTCCCCCCTTAATTCATAATGCACCTTACTTATAGATATGTCCCTCTGCCTCCCCCCTGACATGCCACTCTGCTCCCCTGATATGACACTCTGCCTCCTGATATGCTTTATGACCCCTGATATGACACTCTGCTACCCGGATATGCCACTCTGCCTCCTTATATGCTTTATGCCCCCCAGATATGACATTCTGCCCCCTATGCCACTCTGCTCCCCAGATATGCCACTCTGACACCCCCTCAACTAACCAGTGCATCCCCAGGCTCCCTGATGTCTAGTGAGGCAGCCGGTGTATGTCTGCGTGATACGCGTAGACAACCTCTGCTGCTGGTCGTCACATCCGCGTGGCTTCTATGCCGGTGCTCTGTTGAAAGCTATCTTTCTGCACGAAACCCACCTATCTGACTTAGAACATGCAAAATTAAAAGCTCCTTGGATCGATAGGTGTATCTTCTTTCAACTCAAAGGGGCTAGGAACCCAATTAGGTCTGTAATGTACACGTTAAATGTGGTAGATAGATGGAGAACCCTTCAACCCACTAACAGGTCGTACACTTTTTATTCACCACCTCATGACTCCTTTACGCGGCTTGATTATTTTCTGATAACACCGTGGTTGATGCAATACATTACCAAGAAGGATAGAGGGGATCTAGTAATTTTAGACCACGCCCCAATCATGATTACCTTGCAGTTTGGCCCTCCCTCCCTCTCCGCTTTCAATTGGCGCATGCCTCACCATCTTTACTCCAACTCAGGTTTTAAAGTTAGCTTCCAGGCAGCCTGGCTGGAATATGCTACATGTAATCAGCAACACAGGGAGGACCTATTACTCTTTTGGCAAACGACTAAGGCTGTTTTGTGAGGCCACGTTATGTCATATCTGGCCAAAAGGAAATCAGAGATATCCAACAAAATCAATAGTCCTAATTGTAATGTAATGTATTATAGCTTGACTTCAATATCCCAGTGGACCACTGAAGGCTGCTAGTGTGCATTAGAAATGCTCCTCCAAGGAGATTGTTGTCTTTTTTTAGGATGGCTTTGGTCTGGGCCAAAAAGTCAGGATTAAGGGCTTTGTGGATCATTGCCGGAAGGACCCCTAAAAAGTACACTATATGAAAAAAAGAATTGAGATGACCTGACCATTACACCAACAGGGACTTTGATGAAATTGCATTCTAATTACAGTACATAGACATTAATATGAAGTTGCCCCCCTCCCTTTTGTGGCTATAAAAGTGCCCACTCTTCTGGGAAGGCTTTCTACAAGATTTTGGAGTGCTTCTAAAAGGTAGATGAGGGATTGTTATATCCTGACTGTCCCCAGGAGTTGCTGCCCAATAAGTAGTCCACTTGTCTCTAGTAAGGTAGAAAAGGGACCTGTCAGCTTCAGCTTAAGGTTTAGGAGTACTGAGTAAGGCAGTGGATGATAAAGTGTTTGCAAAGGTTAACCCCTGTCGTTATGTTAACACGGAAAACAGCAGGCATAGTTGACAAAACAAATAATGATGTAACAAAGTAGGTTTTGAATAAAAAGGTATCATGGTACAAACTTTGAAACTTTTGTACACATGGAATAAAATCAATCTCTCTTTCATTTACCAATGTCTACTTTTTAATAATATGTTACGATAACAGAAGCACGGATGCCAACTTACTTAAATCCAGCGGTGAAGAACGACGTGCGAAAAAATCTTTGTAACTATTTAAAATAACATACTACTTATTCTTGCTATTAGTAACCTGTGTGTGTAGTCAATAAAAGCATCCAACACAATGTAACAGCAGATACCAAAAAAGAAAATACATTGATGCCAAGTAACGAGCGCAGCAACCGAATCGTAACTACAACAAGGTATAGTGCCCTGCAGGATATGACGTAGGTTGCACGAGCAAATCGGAAATTCAAAGTAAGGAAACGTTCCATCTTGAACGGCATGGCATCTTCTGATATCATCGCTTTGAGGGAAGAGATCAAGACGAAGGAAGAAGAGATTCAAAATCTAAAGGAAAAACTTGCGGCATTTGAGAAGGTACAACCTATAGGAATGTTGTACCTCGTGTTGAAGATGGAGGTGATTTCGTGACATGCTGGCGCGAGCGTTGTCTTTTTAGAGCGTGTTGTGCTTCGGTAGCAAGGCTATTAAGCAATCTTTGCAAAGTTTAGGATTTTTCGGTGCGTGCTACCCGTGCCCTTAGAAGTAATGTTGCTTGTTAAATGGTTTCTGAACGTCAGTTTTTATGGTATTTAAACTAGCTTCAGCAATTTTGTTTGTTATCAGAAACGATGTAATTTGGGAAACAATTATTTGGATTGGTAGCAAACGTATATACCACCAAAAAACCCAGTGCAACCGTTATGAATAGGGAAAGTACAGCAGGTCCAATGTCAGTTTTGGTGATAAAATTCCTTGTTTGACGAATAGTGTCCTTAGCACTTTACAATGGAAATACCAGCTGTCATATGCACGTTAGTGTATGTGATAGCTGAGAGGTCCCTTTAAATTTTGTGGTACACCTCTTGTAAGTTTATGGGGAACCTCACCTAAGGTACAGTTCTTTGCACCTTGCTAATTTCTGTGTGTACATCAAGTTGTGTGAAATACTTACCTCCAGGTGGCTCAGGTCCTGGCTCTAAGTTTGTCACATGGAAAAGCCCTCACATTGATTTCAGTGGCAAGAATCTTAGGACTGCAAGAGAGGAAGGAAGTGGTCTTCTGCCTCCTTTTTTTATTTTTACTTATTTATATTTATATAGAATATACCTTCAACATTTTTGATTTTGCTAAGTTTGTCAGGGACTTTAGACTGTTCCTTTTCTGATGGGTAGCCTCTCCAGGAGTAAAGGTGTTGCTCTGGGGGAGAACGGTAAACTCGTGGCTTATATTACTATTTTACTACAGCAAAGGGAGTTGGTTTATATAGGAAAGAGAAAAGGGTTAACATAATTAGCACATAACACAATGGCAAGGAATTATGTAGAGAGCATCAGCACCAGACTAATTTCATTACATATACAACAATGGCTAATACACAAGAGGTAAGGGAGTAGCAAAATAACAGTTAAACGTAGGCTACACAGTCATTAAGGCCTTGATGACAATTGACGTGTCTGGCATGTCATTTGTTTAAAACGGGTAAAGAACGCGATCTGCAATCAATTTCTTCATCCAAACAGTGTTCCTGTAATGCCTTGATGTTGAAGCATTAAGCAACACCGAGATCAGAAGCTGGGGTCCTGTGTGGGCCCCCTCCCCCAGACATCAACGTCCCCCATATATTGTACGGTGATGGACGCCTGTTTTCAAAGAGTTTAGGAGACGATCGACGGTGTCGATAGTAAGACATTCAACGACACCGAACACCCACCCCAGGACGCACTGTGACCGTTTCGGAGTGCAGTCACAACCCCTCCGCGAGAGATTTTGCCACTTGCAAGATGGCGGCATCTCTCCAGACCCTCCTGGGAAATCTGGCTCCTCTTGCAGGTTGAATACAGGTGCTGCATTCAACCATGCAAGTCAATGGAGCACAATGATTTGATGGGGTAAATTGGAGTGGCCAGGTTAAAAGATAGGGCATAGGCACATACTAACCAAAATGTGTGTGTGTGGTGGGGGGGTTTGCACACTTCCCAAATGGGCCTCTTAGCCCCCAAACCCATGCATGGGTGCTATCACTGTACTCAGGAGACGCTACTTAACACATATTGGGGTGTTGTTTGACAGTGACATATACCAGAAGTGGTAAACTCATACCTAAAGTAGAATGTATGTGTTTAAAAATAAAAAAATACTGTAAACTTTGATGAAGGCTGATGGTAAAATGTGTACTTGGAAAGGGTTAAGATACCAGCATTTGAAATACCATGGGGTATTTAAAAAAAAAAAAAAAAATGTATTGGCTCGAATGTAGGCCGCACCCATATGGTTTGGTGCTATTTTAAAGAAAAATTTGTAATATACATTAGTGGAATGGTAAAACAGTATTTTATCTAATGAACAGGCATACATGTATTCTAACTTTTTTGGTATCTACTATACAGTTTGTCAGCATATGTTATATACAAACAGAAAACCAATAACAATTTTAAGGTTCCTCCCCTTTAATTCATAATGTACCTTACTTATTGATAAACCCCCAGATATGCTTTATGCCCCCTGGAAGTGCCACCCTGCCACCCTGATATGCCACTCTGCTTCCTAGAAGTGCCACTCCCCCCCAACTTACCAATGCACCCCCAGACTTGCTGGTGTCTAGCGGGACCGCCCGGTGGATGTCTGTGCAATGTGCGTAGACAACATCCGCTGCCGTCACTTCTGTCGGGGCTTCTATGACGGAGAAGCACCGGCGAGAGTGCCGGTAGCGGAGGTTGTCTACGTGCATCGCCGCAGGTGGAGGCTGTCTAAATCGCGCAGATGTCCACGGGCTGTCGGAGAGGAGGATCCAGGTCCCCTGCAACACTGCGGGGGATCTGGATCCTAACTCTGCTGCTTACCCGCAGCAGGGATAAATGAAAAAGAAAAAAAAAAAACAACCGCCTGGACCTGCATGTCTCGGGCGATACGAACTGCGATAAACCCCGACTATAGACCGCACTCCCACTTTAAAGACCTAAAGTATTTGTTGGGGGTGTGTGGCCTATATTCGGGCCAATACGGTATATAGTTTGATGGGGTCATTTGCATTGGCCGGCTTCAAAGATGTTCCAAATTGCACATGGGGGCAGAATTCATTTTTGGGGAAAAAATGGTTTTGAAACGGCAACATACTACTTGTAAGGATTGCCCCATGACGTGCAAAAAAAAAAAAAAAGCCAACAAAAACACCCATAAAAACATTGGGTATAAACTAAGGAAAAATAGTATTATTTGTTTAGCTTTTATTAACGAGTAAAAGATTTTTCAAGTAAGTCACCATATTTTTTCTTTTTTTATTTTATATTAAATATGATACAATCAATTGTTATCAAACCAATAGATGGTAGCCATTCTCTCCTACAAACGATATGGGGGCCAATGCTATCAACAAAATCTCCAATTAATAACATGAAAAGGTCGCTGCGTTTTTTGATAAACTAGGGTGCAAGATATTTTAACTCATGATGAGTACCAATATTTAAGTGTTAACCATCCAAGGGCCCTTGAATTCTACATCCAACCTAAACCCCATAAGAGCTTGGTTAACACCCAGGCCGACCTATCGTGTCTGACAGTGGGTCAATTTCTGCTAACTTGTCTAAATATTTGGATATTTACTTCCAACCGGTAGTACCTGGAACTAAGGTTTATTTAAGTGATGTCCTGAAAGCTTCTGAAGGTGTAGAGTGGAGGTACTCATATTTTACTTACATTTATTACACATGACATGACTTCCAATTCAGAGGGAGTCTGTTTATGTTAAATGATATTGACTGGCTTTTTAAGAATGATTATTTTATTTTTAGGGCTGCAACTAACAATTATTTTCATAATTAATTAATTGGCCGATTATTATTATTATTGGGGGGGCAATATGCAAATGTTTCGTTCTTAAAATTTTACTAACAAACTGGATGTTAAAAACAAACGGCAGAATGCACACAATAATTTTCTCTGTCACAATGTCTTTTCTCTAATCAACGCCTTATTTTACTGACATAATAAAAGCTATATTTTATAGGAACAAGAACCCAAACTCAATATTTCTCAAACTACGTTTTTACCAGTAAATATAAATTCACATGTAAACGATATTTTTTCATATTTAATAAAAACTGATTGAGAAAAATGCGTTTCTTGTTTTTTTTTTTTTTTTTTTTGCCAACCTGCCCCGCAGTTATGTACATCTGACCCCAGGCTTACCACTCTGCCCCTCCCAAAAAAGGGGTCCCCCGTTGAATCAATTCAACTAATCAATAATGAAAATCTTTGACAACCTTAACATAATGATCACCTGCCTAATATTGTGTAGGCCCCCCTTTTGCCCCCAAAGCAGCCCTCACCCTTTGAGGCTTGGACTCCATTAGACCTGCTTGATTGAATTGAGATCGGTGGTATTTGGAGGCTATGTCAACACACTCATGTTTCTCAAACCATCTCTGAACCATTTTTGCTTTGTGTCAGGGCGCATTATCCTACTGAAACAGGCCAGTGCCATTAGCGAATATCATGTCCATGAAAGGGTGTTCGTGGTCTGCAACAATACTTAGGTAGGTAGTACCTGTCAAAGTAACACCCAGATGACTGGCAGGAGCCAAGGTTTCCCAGCAGAACATTGCCCAAAGTGTCCCACTGCCTGCTTGCCATCTTCCTATATGGCATCCTGGTGTCATGTGTTCTCCAGGTAAGCGATGCTGATTCACCCGGCCATCCACGTGATGTAAAAGGCAACGTGATTCATCAGATATGCCTTTTAACCCCCTATATGCCACTCTGCCTTATACCCCCCTATATACCACTCTGTCCCATGACATGCCTTTTAACCCCCTATATTCCAGGTCTGTATGGACATGGCATCACGCGGTGGCTGCAGATTTCTCAGCTGCACATCCATGATGCGAATCTCCTGTTCCACCACATCCCAAATGTGCTCTATTGGATTGAGATCTAGTGACTGTGTAGGCCATTGGAGTACAGTGAACTCATTGTCATGTTCAATAAGCTAGTTTGAGATGATGTGAGCTTTGTGACATGGCACATTATCCTGCTGGAAGTAGCCATCAGAAGATGGGTATACTGTGGTCATGAAAGGATGGCCATGGTCAGCAACAATGCTCAGGTAGGCTGTTGCGTTTAAACAATGCTCAATTGGTACTAAGGGGCCCGAAGTGTGCCAATAAAATGTCCCCTACACCACCAGCCTGAACGGATGATACAAGGCAGGATGGATCCATGCTTTCATGTTGTTTACGCCAAAATCTGACCCTGCCATCTGAATATCGCAGGTGGAATCGACTCATCAGACCAGGCAACGTTCTGCCGATCTTCCATTGTCCAACTTTGGTGAGCCTGTGCGAATTGTAACCTTAGTTTCCTGTTAGATGACCGCACTGGGTGCCACTCCTGTCAGCTATTGCTGTAGCCCATCTGCTTCAAGATTCGATGTGTTGTGTGTTCTGCATACCTCCGGTTTGTAACAAGTGTTTGAGTTACTGTTACATTTATTTATTTATAAAGCGCCGGTCGATTCCGCAGCGCTGTTACATTCATTAGAACAATTTATAAACACATACAATAACACCCCTAATAACAAACTGGTGCAAAGGAGAAGAGGGCCCTGCTCTTGCGAGCTTACAATCTAGTCAGTGGTTGAGGGGACTGAGACATTAGGAGAGGACTGGTTGGATGGGGATGAGGTGATCTGGTTGTGATGATGTGTTGAAGCTGTTTGTTCCGATGGCTTTGATTAGGATGATGGTTGGGAGCACTGTAAAGTACTGTTGCCTTTCTGTCATCTTGAAGCAGTCTGCTCGTTCTTCTCTGACCTCTGACATCAATAAGGCATTTTCATCCACACAACAGCTGCTCACTGGATATTTTTCTGACCGTTCTCTGTAAAGCCTAGAGATGGTTGTACGTGAAAATCCCAATAGATCAGCAGATTCTGAAATACCCATCCTGTCTGGAACTAACAACCATGCCATGTTCAAGGTCACTTAAGTCCCCTTTCTTCCCCTTTCTGATGCTCAGTTTCAAATTGTCTTGACTACGTCTACATGCCGAAATGCATTGAGTTGCTGCTATGTGATTGGCTGATTAGCTATTTGTGTTAACATGCAATTGTCCCAATATGTATTCAGCAACATCTCCTTAGTAAAGTGATACTACCCATGCATAGGTTTGTTTGGTTGTTAGTAGGCTTAAATGTCACATTTGGGGTGTGAACACTTCTTAATTTTTATTTATTTTGAGTCTGGTCGATTGGTGCCTATGCCCTATTTGTGACATCTTTGAAACTAGCCAATTCAATTTACCCCATCAAACTATATATTCTTGAAAACTACACTCCCCATGGGTATTTCAAATGTTGACTTCAATTTTTTTTTAGACTTCCTTTTTTTGTTTACATTTATTTCACTGGTCACATAGTGATTAGTGAACTGAGTGATCAGACAAGGCCCCTGACTTGTGTTGCTTAGCCACTTAATGACAAGTTTCTTTTTTGTAGTACACTTTGGGACAAAAGCTCTTAACATTTTTCCAGTGTAGCTGTAATTTTGTTATATGTTATATAAGGACACCAAAGGCCCTATAATGTGTGGGCTAAGGAGTTTAAAGAATGCAGCCATAAACCCGTCCGGTCCTGGTGGTTTATTGTGTAGTTGATTTATCGTAGCCTTTCTGTGATCACACGATGCACGCAGACAACTATGCTTCCGGGGCTTCTGTGACAGAGTAATGGCATGAAGTGACCTTACCTTCCGGTGCTCAGTCCATGGAAGCCCTGGTAGAAGTCCTGGGTGGCAGCGGAGGTTGTCTGCACGCATCACGCAGACGTCCACTGGTTGCCCCACTTGACACCAGGAAGTCTAGAGCATGGGGCAGATTGGCAGATAGGGGGCTAAAAGGTTGGCAAATAAAAGAAAATAATGCATTTTTCTCAATCATAGTTTTTATTAAATATGAAAATAGTTAATGTTTACTAGTAAAACACTTTTCAATATTCAATTAATCAAGCAAATACGGTATATTGAAAAATTGAACTGTAGGCAAGCATTTCCCTAGAGCCCTTCCATGCTCCCAAGCATGCAATCTCTCCCTCCACTACAATACAAAAACAAATGCTACACTGTCTGCAGATTATGGGAAGACTGGGAGTCAGTGTGCAGTCTTCCCTCCCTCTGACTCTTGACTAGGGCTGCAACAACTAATCGATAAAATCGATAATAATCGATAATGAAAATCGTTGCCAAACGCAAACGCTCTGAAAAATACCCCTCATTATATAATCCGTTTAGTCTGACTCGCAGCAGCTCCTACTTACCAGTCCCTCCCTGTAATCACTGTGACAACTGGCCACGCCCCTTCCTTCTCCCAGAAGGCCAGAACCACATGGCTATAACACTCATCTAACTAAGTATAAAATTAATATTTGGGCTGCTGAAAGTTAGGGGAGGTGGGGGTTAATTTAGGGGCAGTTATGGTTAATGGGGTGTTTAGGGTTAATTTAGGGGCAGTTATGGTTAATGGGGTGTTTAAGGGCAGCTATGGTTAATGGGGTGTTTAGGGTTAACTTAGGGGCAGCTATGGTTAATAGGGTGTTTAGGGTTAATTTAGGGGCAGCTATGGTTAATGGGGTGTTTGGGGTTAATTTGAGGCAGTTGTGGTTAATGGGGTGTTTAGGGTTAATTTAATGATGAGGACTGAGGGTTAATTTAATTAATTTAATAAAGTTAACTTAAGGTGCAGTTAGAGGTAAAGGGGGGGGCAGACTAAGGGGAATCTAAATCCTGGGGGCAGTGAAGATTAACCCAGTACTTATTTATAAAAGTATGGTGTCAGTGTGCTGTGAACAGGTCTGTGACTCTATGAGGGGACTATGAGATATCTGGGGAGGATGGAGTGACATATCTGGGGGTATAAGGCATATACGGTATAAAAGGCATATGTGGGGAGGGCAGCGTGGCATGTCTGGGGAGGATGGAGTGGTGTATCAGGGGGTATAAGGCGTATCAGGCACAGTGGCATATGTGGGGGTAGAGTGGAGTGACGTATGTGGGAGGCAGCATGGCATATGTGGGAGGCAGCGTGGCAAGCCTGGGCTCAAATGTGCATAAATTGGGGGGACTGGTTGGGAAATAAAGACAAGAAATGAATTTTATCAAAGTTTTTTTTTTTATTCTGCTGTTTGTATTTAACATCATTTGTTTATTAAATTATTTTAAACGTACATTCATTTTTTTTATCCGATTAATCGAAAAAATTATCGGCCAACTAATCGATTATGAAAATAATCGTTAGTTGCAGCCCTACTCTTGACATTGGGGATAATTGTGGGGGAGAAGACCTCTGAGTCCCTTTTGTCCCCTCATTCGCTAAACCACACCTTTTACTTATTCCCTGTAGTTTCGCTATAGATCAAATAAACAACACATGAAATGGCACTTGAATGGTTAGGTCAACTGAACAAGACATACAAACCTTTTTATTTGTATGGAAACGTAGCATTGCAGGTATAGATCAACTGGAAATCACATGTAAACTCAGCACTAAATGAATAGATAAAACCCCCTAAATTATATTGTTTATAAATAATCAAGCTGCATTGAGAGCCATGTTTTTGCTGATGACACAAAATTAACCAGGCTAATCTTGATCTTTCTAGTGTTGGGGACTGGGTGGGCAAGTGGCAGATGATATTCACCATAGATAAGTGCAAAGTTATGCATTATGGTAAAAATATTAACAATGCAACCTATACTATGAATGGAATATTCCTGGAGCAAACTACCAATGAGAAGGACTTGGGAATAATGGTAGGCAACATACTTGGAGAATGCCAGCAAGCAGCAATAAGGTTTTGGCATGCATAAAACGAGGTATTGATTCCCGGGAGGAGGATATCATCTTGCCTCTTTACAGGTCAATGATAAGACCTCCCCTTGAGTATGCGGTACTATTATGGGCACCGGTCCTTAAAAAGGACATTATGGAACTAGAAAGTCCAAAGGAGGGCTACACAATTAATTGGAATTTACTAGTTATTAAGAGAGAGTTTATCATTATCTTTTATTGATACAGCACCAACAATCTACGCAGCACTTAATACAATACATATATTCAAGGGTATAACAAGACGAGAATTGACAAACCGATACATTAGGTGGAGAGAGCCCTGCTCGCAAGTTTACAATCTTGAGGGAATGGGGTGACAAACATAAGGCACAGAGAAAAGGTGAGAGGTAGTGTGGTTATAGCAGCTAAGATGGTATGCTTCCCTGAAGAGAGTTTTGAGATGTTTCTTGAATGTAGGGAGGGAGGGTGAATGCTGAAGGTTTGGTGGAAGTAGATTCCAGAGATATGGGGCAGCCCGAGTGAAATCTTGTAGACGGGAAAAGGAAGAGATGATAAGTGAGGAGCAGAGCCTTAGCCCATGGGAAGAATGTAAGGATTGAGTAGGAGAACATTTGCTTATGAGGGCAGAAATTATATTATTATATATTATATGTTGGTACCAGGATTTTAAATTAAATTCTAAAGGTAATTGGGAGCCAGTGGAGGGTTTCACAGAGTGGGGAAACAGAAGAGGAGTGGCATGCAAGGAACATAAGCAGCATTTAGGACAGACTGTAGAGGAGAGAGTCGAGACAGTGGAATGCCAAACAGAAGAGTGTTGCAATAGTCAAGACGGGAAATAAGTGAATGAACCAGACTTTCTGTGGATTCTTGGGTGATGAATGGGCAGATGCGAGAGATTTATTTTAGGTGTAATCAGGGACTGATTGTGAGGGATGAAGGGAAGGTTAGAGCCAAGGATGACCCCAAGACCATCGGGCCTGGTTAGTTGGAGAGATAGTCATGTTAATGGTGATCGATAATTCAGGTAGTGGAGTGGAGATGGAAGGAGGGAAGATAATGAGTTCAGTTTTAGAAAGCTTAAGTTTCAGGTAGCGTTGTGACATCCATAAAGAAATAGCAGACAAGCAATTGGTAATACGGGACATGAGAGATGGAAGAGATCAGGAGAAGACAGGCCGATTTGGGTATCATCTGCATATAGATGATACTGGAGGCCAAATGAGTTGATTAGTTTGCCAAGAGATGAAGTATAAAGAGAGAACAGCAGAGGACCAAGGACTGAACCTTGGGGGACGCCAACTGAAAGTGGAAGGGGTGATGATGTCTTGCCAGAGAAGCTGACTGAGCAGGATTGTTTAGACAGATATGAGGAGGTCTAGGAGAGAGCTATATCTCGAATGCCTATAGAAGCAAGTGAGTCAAGAAGAAGGTGGTGATCAATGGTATCAAAAGCATCAGAGAGACCCAATAGTATTAGAATGGAGAAGTCACCTTTTGCTTTGGCAGAGAGAAAGTAATTGGGGACTTTTGTTAGAGTTGTTTCGGTAGAGTGAAGGGGTTTGAAACGAGACTGTAGTGGGTCAAGGAGGGAATTAGAAGAGAGGAAGTTCGTAAGGCGATTGTACACAATCCGCTCAAGCAGCTTAGAGGTAAAAGGAAGTAGAGAGATAGGGCGGTAGTTAGTCAGACAGATGGGATCTGAGGAAGGATTTTTTTTAGAATAGGTGTGATTAACGCATGCTTGAAGGCTGTTGGTACAGTTCCAGATGATAGAGAAAGATTAGTTACGTGGGTAAGTGATGGACCAAGGAATGGACATATAATTTATATACTGGAAATACTGCCTCTTAGAGGGCATATAATCGCATTACATAAATATATGCAGCGCCAATATAAAGAGCTCTTCAGTGACCTGTTCATTTACAGAAATGTACAAAGAAGAGCAGAGATTTCATGGACGACAAAGGAAGGGATTCTTTACAGTAAGGACAATAAAGGTATGGAATTCACTGCCAAGGGAGGTGGTGTTATCAAAAGGGGTCTGGATATTTTTTTGGAAAGGCATGACATACAGGTCTATAAATAGAATTAATACTGAGGGGCACCAATGGGTTGCTAAAAACTTATTCATGAGTGACCGGGTTGGCGCCCCTCTCTCTGCTCAATGCTCCCTCGCAGGTGCACAAAAAATATGGTGTTTAAATTGGGGGGCACAGCATGATATAGGGGGGCCATGTCTGTCCCCCCCTCCCAACGCCACTGGTTGCCATTTCACCAATAATGGTTTAATGAGACAAGTACTTAAATGTATCTGCAATTTAGCAACTTCTATGTATTGTTAGTGAGATATTATTTAATACAGGAAAATGCTGTCAGATTTAGAAGAACTTCCTAAAAGTCAAGGTAAGGCAGCTTTTACATAAGTTGCCGTCCTGGGTCAAGTTAGAGATTCACCTGTATGGAGGCTATATGGTTGACAGTAGTTCTCAATATTCTGCCGGGAGTCTGTCTGAATCCGGGGATTAACATTTTTAAGTTATTTGATAGCCCTTTGTAGCTTCTGGAGCGACAGAGAAGCATTCAACCTTTCCATCTGAGCCTTTGTGAGCATAGCAATAACTCAATCATAAAGTCCCTATCATCCAGTGTTCTAGTATACAAACTTGTGTAATATCTTGATGTGCAAGTTGCCCCTTGAGGTGTTTTGAGGACACGAATCTTATATTTTCCTGCCATACAGTGGCAGTACGACTGGGTAGTGTTTTCTTCCTAGTGGACAAGAAGCTAAAAGTCACGGAGAACTCCTCCTACTTACCCATAAAAACCAGCTTCCCCTGAACAGCCCCAGTTTTTATATTCTTATAGAACACCTTATTTTTATATTCCTGTACAAAAGTATGACAAAATTTTTTTAGCTATATTAATATACATATATCCACCTTGCATAAAGCAGCTCTGAAAACCCAGACCACTTTTAACTCAACCACATGAATTGTTTCACACATACAAGCATATTCTGATACCATGCAACAGAAACTCTAGACACAAAGTGGCTTATAACTGAAATATACCTTTTTTTTTTTTTTTTATTCTTTATTAGAAAATAGGTTTTTTCTTTAAAAAGACACATATAACAAACATCCAACACACAAACAAGTAAATTAAGTTACATTGTACCTAATACAAGACTTAACATAAACGACAAAGATCTTTGAAAGATGGTCCTATTGAAACCTTAAATCTTTAAGGGGGGGCAATAGTGTCGCATGGCTAAGTAAAGATGGTTGAACTCTATCCAGGCTCAACTAATAAGAAAGATTTCTTAAGATCTAAATAGAAAACTTTGGTTCCAACTAGACCAAATCTTATTATAAGAGACTAGATTATTTCGAAAGAAATATCTCTCTGAAGTAGCCTGAGTATTAATTTGATTAAAGATTTCATCTCGTGTTGGAGTGTTCTGAGATTTCCAGCAACGAGCTATACAAATTTTACAAGCCAATAGTATGTTAATAAAAAAAAATATTATTAGATTTAGATGTATGTGGTAAATCCAGATGAAACATAAAAGTTTGAGGTAACAAACAGGTTCTAATACCTGTATTTGTTAAGAATATAGAACAGACTATTTCTTTAATAAAGTCAAGATTTTGGCACTCCCACCATATATGAAAATGAGTTCCCATTACTTGATTACACCTCCAGCACAGGCCATTAACTGCGTTAAACATCTTGCTAAGACTATATGGAACCAAATACCAGCGATGTAGTAATTTGAAATATTGCTCATGTAAGTTTAAGCAGTGAACTGCTTGTCTAGTATGGTTCCAAGCCTTGTACCAATTTTGATGCTGAAACTCAATCTTAAGGTCTTTTTCCCATAGTAAAATTGTCTTAGTATTATCTCGGTGGCTGAGAATGATTGCGTAGAGGCGCACGTACGTACGTGAGATGGGGGCGTTCCTAGGGCTGAGAGACTGAGGCGGGAGTCCGGAAGGAGATCGAGCTGCCGGCGTCCCCCGTTTGGCGCCCCGTGTCTGGTGAAGCTCCGGCCCGGTGTGGCGACCCAAACCGGAGCCCAGAGTGGAGCTTGCTGAGTCGCGAGTAACGTCGCGATCAATACCGGGACCAACGCCGCGACCATTGCCGCGACCAACACCGTGATTGATGCCGAGCATCGGGGCAGCAGCGGGTCCTAAATCGTTTCGGTTTACCCTGCACCACCAATGAATTATTTTTTTTGAGCTCTGGAGGATGATAGTGCCGTCCGTGTTGCAAAATGGAGGCACGCCACTACAGAGTAAATGAGTAGCAGTGGTAGACCTGCAGATACGCAGTCAAGTAGTTCTAAACAGTCTGGAACCCGAGAAAAGTTTCCTATCTGATCTTGTCTGCAACCCAGAACCTTGGTAGGATCCATTTTCAACCTTGATAACTTTGATTTTTCATGATCCAAGTATTCTCTGATTATTTCTGATCGTGTTGCTTAAATTTAATATCTGTAAAAGTGAAAACATTACCATAATAACATACAGATGGACTATCTTTTTTTTTTTCCGGAACCTTAAGTATCCTGCTATAAAGGCAAGAAATGTAAAAGGAAAGGAAGAGTTAAGATTTTCGTCATTCTTGTCGTATATGTGACTTATCGAATACCTAGACATCTTTGTGTAACTAAATCCAGGAAACCTCAATCTATTAGTACCTTTTACTCCCCTCGCAGTCAACTAAGTCTCTCCGAATCACCCGAAAAATCATTATTAGAGCATTGTACTGATGAATTCGACCACACTCAACAATCATTAATTTCTCACAAAGATTTATCAACAGCTTTAGAGTCTCTGTATGTGAAGATTAAAACAGATCTTGATAGAAATCTGAAAGACTATAAAGATGAGATATCTACCTTAACCCCTTAACGTCCATTGCCGGGTCAGGCACGTCATGCAAAACGGTCACTTAACGACCTATGACGTGCCTGACACGTCATGAGACTTAAACAAGCTTAGAAAGTGATCAACAATCACTTTCTAAGCTTAAACGGTGTTGCTGTAATGCCTCGATGTCGAGGCATTCAGCAACACCGAGATCGGCATGATGGGCCATGTCTGGCCCCTCCCCGGGGCGTCAACAGCCGTCATACATTGTATGGCGGCGGACGCCCGTTTTAAAAGCGTTTAGGAGGCGATCAACGATCACCTCCTAAACGTCAATGGTGTCGCTGGAATGCCTCGATCAGGAGGCATCCAGCGACACCAAACACTTACCTCTGGGTGGGCTGAGATGGCGGCGGCCTGGGAAAAAGAATAATAAAGTTTTAAAAGTTGGCTAGACGGTCTCCAGACCCTCTAGAGAACTCTGGCTCCACTTGCAGGTTGAATACAGGTACTGCATTCAACCATACAAGTCAATGGAGCCCTGCTTTCTAATCACTATGTGATTAGTAAAATATTAAAAAAAAAATATATATATAAAAAAAAAGGAAAAAAAGAAAAAGCTTAAAAAAAACATGGTAACATTTAAAAATTATTATGCTTTAGAGGAACTATCCAGTTCCAGCAAAATGTAAAAAAAAAAGTCCAAAAAGAGTAAAACAAATAAAATAAAAAAAAATAAAGTTTATTATTATGAGCAAGTGCTAAAATTAGCGCTGTATCTTCCCAAAAATCCTGACAAGAAAAAATTTAAATAAAAGCATTTCAAATACCCAAGGGGTGTCTAATTTAAAAAAATGGTTTGATGGGGTATATTGGAGTGGCCGGGCTCAAAGATAGGGCATAGGCACAGACTGACCGAAATGGGGGGGGAAAAAAGCGCACTTCCAAAATGTGGCATTTTAACCCCAAACACCAGACAAACCCATACATGTGGGGTATGACTGAACTCGGGAGATGTTCCTGAACACATATTAGGGTGTTGTTTGATAGTGACGTATACCTAGAGCTATAAATTTATACCCAAAGTACAATTTGTGTGAAAAAAATACAAAAAAAAATACTACCACAAAGTGTGGCAAAGGCTGGTGGTAGAATCTGATGCATGGAAAGGGTTAAATACTACCATTTTAAGTACCTTGGGGTGTCTAGTTTTCAAAAATATATGGTTTTATGAGGTAAATTGTAGTGGCCAGGCTCAAAGATAGGGCATAGGCACAGACTGACCTAAATAGGGGAGAAAAAGCACACTTCCCAAATGTGGCCTTTTAACCCCAAACAGCAGTCAAACCCATGCATGGGTGGTATCACTGTACTCGAGAGATGTTGTTGAACACATATTAGGGTGTTGTTTGATAGTGACGTATACCTGGGGCTATAAATGTATACCGAAAGTACAATTTGTGTAAAAAAAAAAATACCAAAAAACAAAGGCTGGTGGTAGAATCTCATGCATGGAAAGGGTTAAAATACTAGCATTTGAAATACCTTGGGGTGTCTAGTTTTCAAAAATATATGGTTTGATGGGGTAAATTGAATTAGCCGGCTTCAAAGATGGTCCTATTAGTGACCAGATGTAAAAGTTCCAAGTTAAAAAATGTGCACTTCCTAAATGTGGCGTTTTACCTCCCAAACAACCCAACAAACCCATGCATGAGGGGTATGACTGTACTCGGGAGATGTTGCTGAACACATATTAGGGTGTTGTTTGAAAGTGATGTATACCAGGAGCTGTAAATCCATACCTGAAGAGCAATTTTAGCGATAAAAAAACACAAAATAAATTACTACCATAAAGTTTGACAAAGGCTGATGGTAGAATTAGTGCATGGAAAGAGTTAAAATTCTAGCATTTGAAATACCTTGGGGTGTCTCGTTTTCAAAAATATATGATTTGATGGGGTAAATTGCATTGGCCGGCTTCAAAGATACCCGAAATGGCACATGGGGGGAAGAATTACCAGATTTGGAAAAAATGGTTTTGAAATAGCAAAATGCTACTTGTACTTAATGCTCCATAACGTGCAGAAAAAAGCAAAAAAACATAAAAACATTGAGTATTTCTAAACTCAGGACAAATAGTAGAATATATTTAGTAGGTTTTTTCATTAGCTTTTTTGGATGAGTAAAAGATTTTTGGGGTAAAAGTCAGAAAATGTGTTTTTTTTTACACTTTTAATCATATTTTATTATTTTTTTTTATGGGAAATTAGATAATATGATTAAAACAATGGTATCTGAAGAAAGCCCTTCTTGTCCTGAAAAAAACAATATATAATTTGTGTGGGTTCACTAAATGAGTGAAGAGAAAATTACATCTAAACACGAACACCGCAAAAGTGTTAAAACAGCCTCGGTCCCAATGGTACAAAAGGTAAAACACAGCCTGGTCCTTTTTTCACTCTCAAGAAATTTCTACTTTGCAATCAATAATTAAAGATCTAAAAACACAAAATGACGATCTAAATGCTGAAATTAAAAGAATGGAACACAAAGTGGCAGATATGGAAGATAGTTCAAAAAGAAAAAAATTGAGAATCAGAGGAATTCCAGAAACAACGACAAATTCGGATCAATATATCAAGAAATTTTTGACTTCATACCTGGATAAACTGATTGGACCAATACCAGTGGAGAACTTTTATAGAATCCCTAGACCTTCCAATCCTAAATACAAGGACAACGGTGAGATACTATAGTTCCCAGTCTCTGGGTAAAAGATCAGCTCGTTAAAGAATGGAGGAAAAATCCCCACAAAAATAAAAAGTTTGCATCGCTATCTATTTTTCTCAAACCACAAGACTTAATAGAAAGAAATTTGCGGACCTTACAACATGTTTAAGGGAAATAATATCAAATATATAAAATTATATTATAAAATATATTAAAATAATATAAAATTCGAGTTACCCATAATGGGAAGGGCCATACTTGCTTTGATCCCGAACAGCTTAAATTAAAATTAACTACTTGGGGTTTAATCAAATGATCTCGGCCCAAGGAATTCCTTTTGCCCTTTTTTATTTTTATTTATTTATTTATTTTTTGCTTTGTTTCTATAGTTTATGCATATGTATATATGTGTAATTTGGTTGATAAATTATGTTACTCAAAGGGTGGAAAGTTGAGAAAACATATAGTATTGATGATACGTAAAAATAATATTTTTCCTGCTGGGAGTATGGGTGTTTGTATATACTTGTACTCCTATTGGTATATTATGCTAACTTAGAAAGAAAAGGAAAAAAGAGATGGAAAAAAGATGTGATTTTGAAAGATATAAATTTAATATGGAGACATTGAAGACAATATTGATATATATGCACATCTAATACTTAAAATACATTATAAAAAGTTTTATAAAAAGTCGGAACTTGAAAGAAATTCATTTACTACGTGGACACTTTAGACAACACTATTTTATACACATAAATAATGTTTAAAATACATTACTACACTTTTTTTTTCTCTCTTTTTAGGAATATGTATATATATAGACATGTACTCCCATTGGTCCAATACGTTATTTTAGAGGGAGAAAAATGTTTATTTAATACTTAAAATGTATTATATCAACTGTAACCTGAAATAAATATATTTATCACATGGACACCTTAGATAACACTATGTACACATACACATACACATAACGGTTAAAATACACTACATGAAGGTTTTTTTAATTTTTTTTTTTTCTTCTTTCCTCTCTTTTTAGGAATATGTATATATACACATGTACTCCCAATGGTCCAATACGTTACCTTAGAGGGAGAAAAATGTTTATTTAATACTTAAAATATATTATATGAATTGTAACCTGAAAGAAATATATTTATCACGTGGACACTTTAGATAACACTGTTTACACATACACATAACGGTTAAAATACACTACATGAAGAATTTCTTTTCTTTTTTTTTTTTTTTCTCTTCTTTTTCTTCTTTTTCAGCCCTATTAGCACCCCCATAATAATAATCCCAGATGGTTCAGGGATTTTTTCTCCAGAATGGGAGATTAGTAGGTAACTTTCTCCCAAGTATTGGAGATGGAATGTATGTTTTTATGTTTGATTTAATGTTAAATGTGAATTTCTTGTTTATTGTGAAGCTCTTTGAAAATTATCTTGAAACCCACTTAGATCTTTATAGGGGCGAGTGTCTTAACTGGTGAAAGTTAGTGGTCTCCCCAGAACAAATCTGTTGTACAAACCTTTTTAATGACCCTTAATCTGGTAACAATTAACATACAAGGGTTGAACTCACCACATAAAAGGTCTTATCTTTATGATCTCTTGTTAAAAGAAAATATAGATATTGCGTTTATTCAAGAGTCTCACTGGCAACAACAACAATCTCTAATGTGGAAGTACCGCAGATATCCCTATATCTATACATCTTCTATGTTTAGGGAAAAGAAAAGAGGAGTTGCAATTATATTATCTCAGAAAAATAAATTTGAATACATTATACATGAATCTGACAATGAGGGGAGGCGACTAATTTTAATATGTAAAATTAACGATATTCTTTATACATTTATGTCCCTTTATGCTCCCTCTGAATCAACAGCCAAGTTTATTAACGATTCAATGGAAACCTTAGAAAAAAACGGAAAAGGTTTAGTAATTATAGGGGGGGACTTAAATTGCATTCAAGATTTCAATTTAGACAGAATATCAGTAAAGAAAACGGAAGCATATGACAACAAATTAAGGAAAAAAATCGATAGGTTTACAGCTTCATTATCTAAACATAACTTGTATGATGTTTGGCGGACTATGCATCCTCAAGAAAAAGATTATACCTTTTATTCAGCTCCCCATAAATCATATTCACGTATAGATGCTATTTTTATGTCTGGATTAACATTAGAGAGATGCTCCTCTTCTTCGATTGGCAACATTACTTGGTCTGACCATGCACCAGTCTTTATTCAAATTTTAGACAGCCCAAATTATAAAAAATATTTTAGATGGCGCCTAGATGAGCAAATAATAAAATCAGACGAGAATAAAAAAGAACTTTGTAATTTAACTAAACAATTTTTAGAAAACAATGACACCGGAGATACCTCAGTAAGCACCTTATGGTGCGCTTTGAAATGTTTTTTAAGAGGTCACTTAATCAAAAAAGCTTCCTGGATTAAAAAGTCTAGAGGGGAAAATCTTGCGGACCTATATATTGCTCTAACAAAAGCAGAAAGGGATAAGATCAACCCCAACCAAGATAAATACGAAGCAATAAAATTAATTAAAGCGGACATATTAATTAAATTACAACTTAATGCAGATACAATTATGTCTCGTCTGAAACAAAAATGGTACTGCAGCAATAATAGAATTTCTCGGGACTTAACAAACTTAAAATACAAAATCAAAATTACAGGATTAAACAAATAAACTTTAAGAATAAAACTTGCTTATCTCCGGTTCAAATAGGAGACGCCTTTAAAAATTATTATGAATCGCTTTATAACTTGGACAGTTTGAATAAGACAGAAGAACAGACATATTCTTGTTTAGATAAACTAGATCTCCCGCAAATAACAAGAGAACAATCGAATGTGTTGAACCAACCTTTCTCCACCGCAGAAATAGAGGAAGTCACAAATAATTTGGCACCAGGGAAAGCACCAGGCCCCGATGGGTTTTCAGCGTTACTTTTTAGAACCTTGAATACCGAAATAAACGACCTTTTTAATGAAATAGGAGAATTGGGTAAATTTCCGTCCGAAATGCTGAAAGCATCGATAACGCCCATACCAAAATCGAGGGAAAGATGCGACATTAGTAACCAACTATAGGCCGATTTCCCTTATAAATGTGGACGTAAAGATTTTCTCTAAAATATTAGCACAAAGACTTAAAAAGATAATTCCAGTCCTTATTCATCCAGACCAAACAGGTTTTATATCTGGAAGATCAGGAGAAGATAATACTTCCTCCAGATCATCTCCTGATGTTCAAGTTGACTGCCTGGCTACTTCAAGGATGATTCTTCGTGATCAGGGTGTTACGGAGGATCTTTCTGACTTGCTGTTACGATCTGTCGGGGGCTTCTTCAAGAATTTTTTTCGGGTCTGGAAGAAGTTCCTGCTCTGGTATGCCGCTAGCTCCATTTTGATGTTTTTAAAAGATGGTTTTTCTACGGGCCTTAGAGTCTCGACTCTAAAGGGTCAGATATCGTCTCTAAGTAATTTTTTTCTTGAAGACCTGGCTTCTCATGTACTGGTTAGACGGTTTTTTTAAGGCCATTACAATTCAACGTCCTCCGAGAAGAACTCACTTCCCGTCCTGGGATCTTACCGTAGTTCTTAACGCCCTATGCTCTGCTCCGTTTGAATCTCTGGAAGAAGTGTCGTTTAAACTCCTCTTGTTAAAGACTGTGTTCTTAGTGGCTATTACATCCGCCAAACGTGTAGGCGAAATCCATGCCCTCTCATCCAAGTTTACCATCTTCCATCAGGATAAAGTTGTTCTCCACCTGCAGCCCTCCTTTCTTCCAAAGGTTTTGTCAAAGTCCACTATTAATCAGCCCTTGGTGCTTCCATAATTTTTTCCGTCTCCTTCCTCTCCGGAAGAAGCTAAGTGGCACATTTTGGATGTTAAGAGAGCCCTGGAGTTATATAGTGCTAGGACTTCCTCTATCCGTTCCACCAACCAGCTTTTCGTTTCTTGGTCTGGTCGTTCGGCGGGTAAGGCTGCCACTTATGCTACCTTGTCAAGATGGATCACGGAAACGATTCACATGGGCTACCAAGTCTCTGACCTACCTTTGTTATCTCCAGTCACGGCCCACTCCACCAGGGCCATGTCTGCTTCATGGGCTGAGAAGGCTTCCGCTTCTCCAGAGGACATTTGCAGGGCAGCTACGTGGTCATCATTCAATACATTCGTTCGTCACTACCGGCTAGACGTCTTCTCATCCTCGACAGCGGATTTTGGGCGTAAGGTGCTCCAAGCTGTTGTTTCCTGAGGATTTGGTTGCCCTCCCTTTCTTTCGGGATCTTGTTACATCCCAGTCGTACTGCCACTGTATGGCAGGAAAAATGGAAATTTTTTACTCACCGTAAATTCCTTTTTCCTTAGTGGCAGTATGGATTTCCCTCCCTTTGTATCTAATAAATAATTTTTGCAAGCAGTTGTGTGTTCTTGTTACTTACTGGGGCTGTTCAGGGGAAGCTGGTTTTTATGGGTAAGTAGGAGGAGTTCTCCGTGACTTAACCTTTTGAATCCTTTTAGCTTCTTGTCCACTAGGAAGATAACACTACCCAGTCGTACTGCCACTGTATTAAGGAAAAAGGAATTTACGTTGAGGAAAACATTTCCATTTTTCAGGTGATATATCATAGATTGTAAAGCGTCATGAGTCCCAGGGTGTGGAGTTAACGTCTGCCTGCTTTTGTCCAAGGCCGGGTCTGCCACCGATTGAAATCCTCACATGATTAGGAGGTAGAATGAGAATATTGGAGCCTACCCATGAGTAAAACCAAAAAATCTCAATTGGGATAGTTTGGGGCATATACCATATTTGCTCGATTATAAGACGAGGTTTTTTCCAGAGCAAATGCTCTGAAAAATACCCCTCGTTTTATAATCGGGGTCGTCTTATAATCAGACCTGAACTAGGTCTGACTATGAGACTAAGACCCAGATCCCCTGCGGCGATGCAGGGGACCTGGATCCTCCTGTCTCCCCCCCCCCCAACTTACCGGTACTTCTGAGTCCCTGGTGCTTAGTCCGGGCAGCGTATAGAGCTCTAAGCTCTACACGATTCGCGTACACAACTTCCGCTGGAGCCAGGAGGAGGTGCGGTTAGCAGCGGGGTTGTCTGCGTCCATCGCGCAGACCTTCCCCGGCTGTCAGAGATCAGAGTTCCCCGTGATCTCTGACAGCCAGGGAAGGTCTGCGCGATGGACGCAGACAACCCCCGCTCCTAACTGCATATCCTCCCGGCTGTACGCGAATCGCGTAGAGCTCTACACGCTGCCCGGACTGCGCAATGGGGGCTCAGAAGCTCTGGTAAGTTTGGAGGAGGGAGGGGGAGGGAGTGTTAAATGGGGGGCATAAGGCATTTCTGGGGCAGAGTGGCAAGCCAGGGGGGCAGATGTGCATAACTGGGGGGGCAGGTTAAAAAAAAAAAGGAAATAAAAACAAAATATTTTTCTCAATCATAGCTTTTATTAAAAAATTGTTCACATAGTTTACATGAATTAACATTTACTGGTAAAACTTTTCCTATAGGGTCGTCTTATATTGAGGCTTTTTCTTTTTTTTCCTAAATTAACATTCAGATTTTGGGGGGTCGTCTTACAATCGAGCAAATACGGTATGTCAGCCAACATCAGTCTAGTTCTGTTGAGGGTAAAATAAAGTAATGTATCTGCCATTAGGGTCCAGTCTAGTGGAGTGGATAGTCTAGATTGTTATGTAGCAAAATAGCCAAGTGATCTGATGGCTATATGCAAAAAATACAATATATATTTAACCTAATAAAATGCTATGTGACCATTGATTAATGACCTTTTTGGTCACTAATCATTGATCCGTCTCACTTCAGGTTAGGCCCCTGGATATTGATCAACCCTAACGATATACAGTACTATAACCGAATTAGGGCTGCAACAACTAATCGATAAAATCGATAATAATCGATAATGAAATTCGTTGGCAACGAATTTCATTATCGATTAGTTGAATCGATTATTATCGATTATAAAATGAGGGTTTTTTCAGAGCAAACGCTCTGAAAAATCCCCCTCATTATATAATCCGTTTAGTCTAACTCACCGTCTCACAGCAGCAGCTCCTACTTACTCCCCCTCCCTGTAATCACTGTGACAACTGGCCCCGCCCCTTCCTTCTCCAGGCCAGAACCACATGGCTGTGACACTCATCTAACTGTAAGTATATGTGTAAGTATATGTGTATATATATAATTATATATATATATATATATATATATAATGTGTATGTGTGTATATATATATATATATGTGTATATATATATATATATATATAATGTGTATGTGTGTATATATATATATATATATATATATATATATATATATGTGTGTGTGTATATATGTATGTAATATATATATATATATTTGGGCTACTGAAAGTTAGGGGAGGTGGGGGTTAATTTAGGGGCAGTTATGGTTAGTGGGGTGTTTAGGGTTAATTTAGGGGCAGTTATGGTTAATTGGGTGTTTAGGGTTAATTTAGGGGCAGTTATGTTAATAGGGTGTTTAGGGTTAATTTAGGAGCAGCTATGGTTAATGGGGTGTTTGGGGTTAATTTGAGGCAGTTGTGGTTAATGGTGTGTTTAGGGTTAATTTAGGGGATGCTGTGGTTGATGGGGTCTTTAGGGTTAATTTAGGGGATGCTGTGGTAAAGGGGGTGTTAAGGGTTAATTTAGGGGCAGTTATGGTTAATGGGGAGTTTAGGGTTAATTTAGGGGAATCTAAATCCTGGGGGCAGTGAAGTGACATATCTGGGGGTATAAGGCATATACAGTATATAAGGCATATGTGGGGAGGGCAGTGTGGCATGTCTGGGGAGGACGGAGTGGTGTATCAGGGTGTATAAGGCATATCTGGGGGTAGAGTGGCATATCTGGGGGTAGAGAAGTGGCATGTCTGGGAGGCAGGGTGGCATGTCTGGGGAGGATGGAGTGGGGTATCAGGGGATATAAGGCGTATCAGGCACAGTGGCAGATGTGGGAGGCAGCGTGGAGTGGCAGATGTGGGAGGCAGCGTGGCATATGTGGGAGGCATTGTGGAGTGGCAGATGTGGGAGGCAGCATGGCGTGGCATATATGTGGGGAGGGCAGGGTGGCATGTCTGGGGAGGATGGAGTGGTGTTTCAGGGGGTATAAGGCGTATCAGGCACAGTGGCATGTGGGGGGTAGAGTGGAGTGGTATATGTGGGAGGCAGCGTGGAGTGGCAGATGTGGGAGGCAGCGTGGAGTGGCAGATGTGGGAGGCAGCGTGGAGTGGCAGATGTGGGAGGCAGCGTGGAGTGGCAGATGTGGGAGGCAGCGTGGAGTGCTGTGGTAGGCAGCGTGGCATATGTGGGGGGGCAGCATGGCATGTCTGGGAGGCAGCGTAGCAAGCCTGGGCTCAAATGTGCATATATTGGGGGGCTGGTTGGGAAATAAAGACAAGAAATGTATTATCAAAGTTTTTTTATTCTGCTGTTTGTATTTAACATCATTTGTTTAGTAAATTATTTTAAATGAAAAATTTACATTTTTTTATCCGATTAATCGATTAATCGAAAAAATAATCGGCCAACTAATCGATTATTAAAATAATCGTTAGTTGCAGCCCTAAACCGAACATCTAATCCTATCTATAACTATCCACTAACGCGATCCTAATGTTACCCCTTATGCGATCAGCTAGCCCACTAGGGGGGTGTTTTTGAGGTCCTTGGGCTTTGTGCTTTCATGGAATATATAGTTTTATGGGTTTAAATTGATATTTGGGACCTTTACTGTACCTCAAATGAGACACAGACCCAGTAAAGTCATCTGTCAAAATTCCAAGTTTGAAAACTGAAATGTGTATGTTCCAGTTTTGACTCCAGAATGTCTGAGGAACATTACTTAACCATGCATGTGGGATATTGCTGGACGGTGGTGGTGGTGGGGTGCTGGTGTGTAATCGGCTGCATGGGGCAGGCCAATATGCCCCTAACTAGAGTCACTGATGCATATGGGGTATTCCTGTACTCTGGGGTTGTTTCTGAATACAAATCACAAGTTGTTTCAGTAATTTGTTTCAGTAAGTTGAAACAAAGTTGTAAGTTGTTTCAGTAATTTCATATATATATATAACCCACTTCAAATATTTGTTTATTAAATGGGGAATCATGGTTGACCAAGATAAATATGCAAACCCCTGGTCACGAAAGAGTTTATTTACAGAGGAACATAAGTATGTTTGCCTCAGTCGATTTGAGTTTGGTATACCCCATGTACAGTGCACAGCACTGGTTTGTGTATTTTTTATGCATGTGTATAAAAATCACAGGTTATAAACATATTCATTGCCATGCATTTTTCTTTCTAATTGGATAAATATACAAGACTTGCCAAGTAGAACATAGACAAATCTGAGAGCCAGATAGATATGTTTTATTTAGGAGCCAGAAAGAGCTCAATATAAAATGTCTAGCATACCGCCCAACATTTCAAAATGTGAAAGAGGTACACGTTTTGTTTTGTTAAATCGCTTTCGTGCAACTCACCAATATAAGCAATTGCACTTTACAATGTCGCGCTTCGTTTTTGTCAGCACAGTCTTGCGTATTAAAAATAACCAATACTTCAATTGAATTGAATTCTCATGAGGCTCAGCCAGCCAGGTGTCCACCGATGCTGGCTGAGCATCATTGGAAGTGTAGGCCACAGCAGCAGAGACACTGCCCATAAACACACCTGCCCATAAACACACACACACACACACACACACACACACACCTGCCTTTACATACACTGCCCTTATACGCACATTTACACATACACTGCCCTTACACACCAGCTTACAAATACGTACACTGCAAGCACACACACATGTCCGCGTACACTGTCCTTATGCGCCAGCTATTGATGCAATGTGCGGGGATGATGTCATATCCTGGCCATCGGCATCATTTGCTGCCGCGTAGTGATAAGGGAGCAGTAAGTGACAGACCCCGCGCTCCTTAATGTTGAGCCGAATGGAGTGAGATTATGATCTCCCAAGTAGTCCTGCAGCTGCTGATCAGGCGGCTGTGCGCCCGCTCACAGCTGCACCTGAGGTGAGTGCCTCTCGCCTCACACGGTCTTGGCCCCTGCAAAGTGGGACAGATGAAAAAATTACTGCGGTTTTTCTGAAGTAATACTGCAGTTTATTGGACATGAAAAAACGGCAATACTGCACTTTTACTGCATTTGTACTTCACGGTACTGCAGTATTACTGCACATTTACCGCACTTTTTTTTATATTGCAAACCTACAGTTGTACTTCAATGTACTGCAGCTTTATTGCATTTGTACTTCGGTACAAAAATAACTGCAGTACAACTGCAGTACAGTGAAGTACAAATGCAGTAAATGTGAAGTAATACTGCAGTAAAAGTGCAGTATTGCAGTGTTTTCATGTCCAAAAAACTGCAGTATTACTTCATAAAATCTGCAGTAATTTTTTCGTAAGGGGAGGTAGGGATAGGCGGGACAGCGGCACAGAGGCCCAAAATCGGGACTGTTTTGCCGAAATCGGGACAGTTGGGGGGGCATGGTCTATGACAGGGCTTGACAAATACGTTGTGAATCTAGGCGCCAGCTAAAAAAGTTAGGAGCCAGGATTTTTTTTTTAAACTAACAGTTGGTTAGGAGTGATCTGATCATCAGCCCACTTACTAAACTCACAGCATTTGACCTGGAAGCACCCTGGACTTTCAGGTCAGTGCTGTTTTTTGTTGTTTTTTTTTAATTTTATTTTATTATTTTTTAATAATGTTTAAATGTTAACCCCTGCAATGCCACGAATGTGTTATACACAATTGTGGAATTGAAGGGGTTAACACTGCAATGTCGCTCTCATGGAGCGATCAGGCAGCAGGGGGGGTGTTGGGGCTGGCCTCCACACTCATGTGGAGACCAAAGAACCCTCTCCCCCTGTCCCTGAAGCTGCCTCTGGCAGCTGGGAAGCAATTGCTGGTCTATAGACCAGCCATTGCAGGGGGGAGTCTCTGATGACTGCTGTAGGCTTCCATGCCTACAGGAGTCATCAAAGGGGTTGTGGGGGGGGGCTCGTTTTTGCTGTTGCTGGGCTGCCTTCCAGGCAGGCCACCAGCAGCAGAGCCCCGTACAAAACGGGAATTAACCCCTAAAGGGGGTTGAAGGGGTTAACGCTGCCCTGTCGCTCTCATGGAGCGATCAGGCAGCAGGGGGATGTTGTGTCAGCACTGAACCCCCTTTCCTGAAGCTGCCTGTGGTTTTCCTGCAATCGCGGTTTCAGCCTACAGGATCACTCTGTGGGAGTGATCTCAGGCTCGGGAGCAGGCTCAGAGTGGCTGTGCTGTCTGCCCAGACTCCTGGGCAGACAGCAGCAGCAGCGCTCCCGCGTGGTGACGCGGGGGCATTTGTTTTGTGGATGTAAGAGGCTGACAAACTCCTAGGCGCCAGGACAAAATTCTGAGTCGCCATGGTGACCTGGCGTCTGGGATTTGTCGAGCCCTGGTCTATGAACAATGGCCACCTGGCCGAGTTACCTCTTCGTCTTGGCAATCCCTTCAAATCCTGCATAGTACAAGAACTGTTTGGTAGGTTCTGAGGAACAATTTCCAGAAGCAAAAAAAATAAAGATAAAATTCTTTGAAATTAAGTTTGCTCCCCCATGTGGTATGACATCAGACATTACATATTGATGAAATTATCAATGGTATAGTGATTGCATCACAAGTTACATCAATGGCACTGAGTGTTGATGTTGAAAGTACAGTTTTACATAATCTTTAGAATTGAGGTTAATACTAGATAAGCCACATTGCCATTGGGTTGGTGTCTGACAAGGATATGAATATACATCAGTGACGCACTGTCAGAGCTCTGGATTGAATTATGCTACTAGAGATTTAAGAAAGTGTAAAGTTAATGTTACCAGATGATGTGCGGTGTTGTTATGTAAAAGTATAGATTGATAGTGATGCCATTATTTGTCACCAGTGATACCATTGGTAAGGTAATTGATGAAGGCAATAAAGTCTTTGATTTCATTTGTAAGGTAATTAGCAAAATCACATGTGGGAGCTTTTGTGCGTTAAAGTGAGAAATTAAGTGACGTTTTTTTAAATGTAGTAATTTAATAAAATTGTATTTGATGTCCTTAGAAAAAAACCTAGGTTCTACGTATATAATAAAACAAAAAATACTCCCCAAAAGCAAGCAGCTGCCAGCAACACTCTTCCTCAAAGTGTTTAAACCAACAAACGATAAACCATGGAGCGCGTATACATCCCCTATGTATACGCGCTCCATGGTTTATTGTTTGATGTCATTACATTTATAACCCCTTTCTGACAGAAGGGTTTTCATTGCCAAAATCTTGTTCTAAACAACTTTTAAAATCGCCACATGAACTGTTCTTAGTTTCACTGTACAGTTAAGCTGTTAAAGCTGGATAGTGGGGGCATGCTAGCTATGATTTTCATCTAGGGGACCCTTGAGGGACAATTCAGTTTGCAGTGTAAACAACTGGCTGCACTAAAGCCAACAGAAATGTTTTCATTACTAACATGGTATTTATTTATTTTAGGTAAATGTCTCTTTATTACCAGACTTACACAACAGCAGCAAAAAACTGCCTGAACTAACCAACAACATTCTCAAAAATTCAGACATCTTGAGATACAGCAGACAACTTATTTTGCCAGAGTTTGGTATTAAGGGTAAGTAAAGTGTGGATAGTGACAATATTTTGGATATAAAAACAAAAACATGAAGTCCTCGTTCACAATAGCAAAAATAAACCAGTTCTAGATAGTTACCATGTAGAGGACTGCATTGGGAGGCGGGTCCCTTGCTGGTGTTGCGGGTGGTTGCGAGCAGTCAGGCACTGTACCTGCGGGTCCCGGTAATCCCGCGCAGTCCTGCAAGGTTGCCTTTGCGCTGCTCTTTGCATTTTCTCTTCTCTTGCTCCGCCCAGGAACAAAGCGGAGTCACGTGATGTAACGTCACTTCCAGTGTCCGCCTTGTTCCTGGACAGAGCAAGAGAAGAGACGCTGTGAGGGAGCAACTCGAGGGCAGCCTTGCGGGACTGCGCGGGAAATCTGCAGTTCAGGTAAGGAGGTGGACGGGTGGGGTTGACCACAAAAGTGGCGGTCTTCCATCAGTATTGCGTTAGCGGCAATAACTCCATAAATTTAGTTAGAATGTCGCTGGGTGGAACATTTATGAATTAGCCAACTGTATGTAGGTAATGCCCTTGAACGGTGTAGAATCATCCTTCAAGGGAAACGTCTATTAATGAATAGAGGGGAATATGAGAGGAAATGGGCAGAAGTCATTAACACAAACAAAAAAACTTGATATGATTTGAAATTACTTGCAGAATACAAAGAAGAATAGGATCACTGGCTGGACTACAAAAACTTGACTAACCCTCACAATTGTGTCATAAAAATCATTGTTTCAGTCGGGTATCAAAGTAATGTAATTTAGCATTAAATTATATATATATAAAAAAGGGTCAACATACAGGAGAGCATTCTCAATTAACAAGATAAAACCAATATACAAAAAAGGAGTAACATCAATTAATACCTCAACACCAGACAGGATCTCTTGTGGTTTTTATTCTGTGGGGACATGGATGCGTACGAATTCTCTGCCAATCAGCCTTTTCTGAGGATGGTTTCTATGGCTCCTGGGTGCCTGCTCCTGCACAATTCGTTTTTTTGGCAGGAAGGATGTTTCAATGCCTCTTCCTCCGTATATTTTGCTGGTCCTCATTAAGGACTTTGTTCCTCTCTGAACTTTTTATCTAGTTATACATAGTATATTTGTATTTATATTTATTCATCTTGTCTAATCAAGTTTTACAGACATTCACTTTTTTAATATTCCCTAAGTGGCGCATCCCACAAAGGAGTAGGCTTCATGTTGTCCCAGCAGGCACTGAGAGCGTTGATTGGATGGGAGGCCCACGGATCATCGCAGCATTCTTTGAAACCAATGACATAAAGAAGAGAATAAAGACCGGTTTTAAGACAGACAAGAGACCTTTCTGTTTTATAACTTCTTTATTACAAGGAGAAGACAAAGCATACAATATAACAAAACAATGGTACACAGAGACAAGGTGACAGAGTAAATGCATACAGGTACAAGTAATGCACAATTCCAAAACACATACAGTGCAGGATAGAAAAAAGAAAAACCCTTCCTCAATCACAGAACACCTAGCCACAACACAAATATGTCGTAACCCTTAACTAGATCAAAACCCCGGTATGGGGCGAATACCTTTGAGAACCTGAAGACAATACCACTCCGTGGTATTGAACGTTTGGAACAGGGACAACCTGGTGGCGTTATCTAAAGTTGCGATGTATGGGGACCAGCGACTGAAAAGATATTTAACTTTGCTTTCCTTATGAAGGACAGCCTCAAGCCAGTCCATATGGAACAAAAATTGCAGCCGCGACAGAACCAGAGGCAGCAACGGAGGTTGAGGAGCAATCCATTGGGACAGTATTGCCCGTTTTGCCACTGCAGAAAGTATAAGCAAGAGAAATTTAGCCCTCGCTACAGGTGGGGGAGTGTGGTCAGGGAATATACCAAAAATAGCCCATTCAGCATTCACTCCCAATCGAGGACTCCCAAGCAGACCATAGATAGTAGATGTCTTGAGCAGTATGGCAGGGGACAGTACCGTTACCTGGTCCAAGGGGCTGCTCGAATTAGCCCCAGAGAGATGAGGGAGCAGGGAAGTAATATAATGACGAAGTTGAAAGTAGTGAATAGGGTGAACACGAACAGTAGGGAATTTAGATTGGAGCTGCAAAAAGGACAACAGTTTACCCCCACGTGGATCCAGAAAATCGGCAATGGTGCGACCCCCCACCTGGGCCAGGCGTCGAAAGACAATATCCTCCCTCCCTTGCTGAAATTGTGGGTTACGAATCAAAGGCAGGAACTTAGAAAAGTGGACCTCCAGGCCCAAGCGCCGCCTAACACGCCCCCAAGCCTTAACAGTGTGATACAGCAACGGGTTGGATACGACCTCCGCGGGCAGGTCAACTGTAGATAGGTGCAGGAGAGAGGCCAAAGAAATGGTAGGAGACAAGCCTTGTTCCAGGGACACGTTGGTAAATTTAGAACCTTCACGCAACCAATCAGCCGCAAAACGATAATTAGAAGCCAAATTATAGTCTAACAGATTAGGTAAATTCACCCCCCCCCATTGCGAGCAGGCTGTTGGAGTTTAAACAGGGAAATTCGAGCTTTTTTATTGCACCACAGGAATTTACGCAGCAGTGCATTATGATGTTGGATATCTTTCTTCCTTAAGGTAAGAGGTAACATATGGAGTGGATATAAAAGTTTGGGGAAAAAGGCCATTTTGTACAAGTGGCAGCGTCCCAAGAAGGAGAAGTTAAATTTGGACCACGTTTTGAAAGAATCCTCCATTTGACGTAGCAAAGGAGAAAAGTTGAGTTTATAGAGGTGCGCTAAATTAGTAGGAATAGTGAGACCCAGATATTTTAAAGAGGGAAGTTGGGTCCAATTGAAGGGGAACGTCTCTCCCCAGCCACGTTTAGCCTGAGGAAAAATAGGCAGCGCCTCCGTTTTGAGCTTATTTATGAGAAAGCCGGAGGCTTTATGAAAACAGTCAAACAGATTAAGAAGGAACGGCATGGCCGCTTTGGGGTTGGAAAGGTATAGCAGAAGATTGTCAGCAAAGGCAGCGATCTTAAGCTCAACCTCACCGACTCGGATACCCTCAAGCTCAACGGAACGCTCAACAATTCGTATGAGGGGCTCAAGTGCTAGATTGAACAGAAGTGGGGACAGAGGACAGCCCTGACGAGTACCCCTACCTAGAGAGAACCAGCGGGAATTCACATTATTCACTGTGACTTGGGCCATAGGCAAATGATACAGTGCACGAAACATCTGTATAAAGGGCAAACCAAAATGATGGAATTTAAAGAAACTAACAAGATAAGGCCAGGAAATTCTGTCAAAAGCCTTATCAGCGTCACAACTAATCACAAGGGAGGCTTTACTATTTGTAAGTTTAGCAGTAAAAATTGCGGAAATAAGACCTCTGATATTCCGCGTAGAGTGGCGGCCCTTAACAAAACCCGTTTGAGAGGGGGAGGTAAGTTTCATTAACACAGATTGGAGTCGAGAAGCCATGATTTTAGCATAAATTTTAAGATCCTGGTTCAGCAGGGAGATGGGGCGATAAGAGGACAGCAAAGCAGGGTCCCTGTTGGGTTTCGGAATAACTATAATGCGGGAAGCCGTAAACTCCTTCGGGGGTATCTTTCCCTGTAGAAATCCATTAAAAACATCAGTAAGATGTGTCGGTAAATAAGTAGAAAGTAATTTATAATATTCGGCACCCAGGCCATCTGGTCCCACAAGAGACCTTTCTAGACAAAGAAATCACTATTCTTGTGGAAGACTTCAATTACATCTGGCATGACATCACATAGAGAGAGACCCATGTGCTGGCAGAGATGAGTGAAAACGGAGAGAGATTTGCGGACCTGTGTGTACTCTGTAACCTGGTCATCAAAGCATCTTTCCTCACAAGCTAATCCATAACAGTACCTGGTTATCACCGAAGAACGAGGCAGAGAGATCGAAGATGGCAAGACATTTAGAAAATAGCTAAACTAATATAGGTACACGTCCCTATCAAACACCCCAATATGTGTTCAACAACAGTTGATACCACCCATGCGTGGATTTGTCTGGTGTTTGGGGGCTAAAAGGCCACATTTGGGATGTGCGCTTTTTTCACCCCATTTTGGTCAGTCTGTTCCTATACCCTATCCTTGAACCCAGCCACTCCAATCTACCCCATCAAGCCATTTTTTCTTAAATTAGACACCCCTTGGGTATTTCAAATGCTTTTACTTTAACTCTTTCCAAGTCAAGATTTTTGGGAAGATACAGCGCTAATTTTAGCACTTTTTTAAAATTCTTTTTGGACCTTTTTTTTTTTTTTTTTTTTTTTTTACATTTTGGATGGCTCCTCTGATGCATAATTATTTATAAATGTTACCACTTTTTTGCCTTTTTTTTGAATTTTTTTAATATTTTACTAATCACATTGTGATTAGAAAGCTGGACATTTGATTAATTGGAGATTCTTGGCTGAAACTCTCCGGACATTTGGCATAACTGGGTCTTTCCACCATTTAACGATGGCTTTATACACAACTCCAGTGGCAAAAATTAGAGGTCCCTCCTTGGACTCGGACCGATTTTCCATTCGTAATGGCACTCGGCAGGGATGCCCATTGGCAACTTTGTTATATGCCTTAACAATCGAACCTTTTGCAGCCTACGTTAGAAACTGTTAATATTCAGGGTATAAAAATTGATAAATACGATTATATGCTGACGATGTTCTATTAACAATGTCCTGCCCTGCTGGAAGGATTGTTGAGATTTGGACAATATTCCAACTACAAACTCAATTTATCAAAGACGCAGTTGATTCCACTCCATTTACCAGAGTCTCTGGCATGGGCGTAGGAACCCCTAAAAATCTGGGGGGGATAGCATTTTTACTGGTAGGATATACCTGACCATTTCACCAACAGGGACTTTTATGACATTGCATTATAAATACATAGACATTAATATGTAGTTGGTCCCCCTTTGCAGCTATAACGGCTTCCGCTCTTCTGGGAACGATTTCCACAAGATTTTGGAGAGTTTCTGTGGGGAATTTTTGCAACCATGCCTTTATGGACCTTGTTTTGTACACTGGGGCACAGACCTTCCCCAAAACTGTTCCCACAAAGTTAGAAGCATAGTGTTGTCCAAAATGTCTTGGTTTATCACCTTCAGCTCATTAAACGTTCTACTGGATGAATGGGAGAAAATTCCCACAGAAACAGAAAAATCTACAACCACAGATGGACCCCACTGGACACGGCCACAGAGACTACTATTATGTATTGAAGGATCCATCTAAGACTCCTAACGCGTCATGCACACAGGAACATATCCACACACTTACAACACTTAACATAATAACATACACATACATACACACCAACATACACACACACACACAATAATACACCCAAAAAGATTCCCACCCTAATATACCTAGACACATGCCCACTATAACACACCTGAAAACAGACTAACATACCCACAAAAACAGATGTGCACAATAACATACCCACAAACATACGCTATCACACCCAGACACACATTCAAACACATCCTTCACTTACTCTGCCTACCCCTAGATTTAACACGTGGCGCTTTGTATTAGTGATGCCCTAGACCAAGTAGCACCCCGCAATATTCTCTTGTGTCCAAATGCTACATACAGTGACACACACTCATTTTAACCAGAAATAGGCCTGGATTTAACCCTAGGCGCCCCTGAGTTAAACATGTGTTACAGGGAATCATTCTCTTCCCTTTAAGTACGACATGCCTGCTCATACACACACATATGCACTGCTCTTACGCATGCCTGCCCACAAAAACACATATATACGCTGCAATTGCCTGCACATACACACTTGCCAGTACTCACACATATGCACTACCCTTATACACGCCTGCCCAAACATACATAAACTGCTCACACACACATGCCTCCCCATAAATATACACTGCCCTTGAACATACTTACACAGACGTATACACTATAAGACAAATACACTCCTAATATACACACATATACACACATACACATATACACTGCCCATACACACATACACACTGCCCATACAGACGTACACATATACACTGCCCATACACACGTACACTGCCCATACACACGTACAGATATACACTGCCCATACACACGTACAGATATACACTGCCCATACACACATACACATATACACTGCCCATACACACGTACACATATACACTGCCCATACACACGTACACACGTACACTGCCCATACACACGTACAGATATACACTGCCCATACACACGTACACATATACACTGCCCATACACACGTACACATATACACTGCCCATACACACGTACACATATACACTGCCCATACACACGTACACATATACACTGCCCATACACACGTACACATATACACTGCCCATACACACGTACACTGCCCATACACACGTAAACATATACACTGCCCATACACACGTACAGATATACACTGCCCATACACACGTACAGATATACACTGCCCATACACACGTACAGATATACACTGCCCATACACACGTACAGATATACACTGCCCATACACACGTATATATATATATACACTGCCCCTCGTTTTGCACATCAGACCCCCCCTCGTTTTGCACATCAAACCCCCCCTCGTTTTGCACATCAGACCCCCCCCCTCGTTTTGCACATCAGACCCCCCCCTCGTTTTGCACATCAGACCCCCCCCTCGTTTTGCACATCAGACCCCCCCCCTCGTTTTGCACATCAGACCCCCCCCCTCGTTTTGCACATCAGACCCCACCCCCTCGTTTTGCACATCAGACCCCCCCCCTCGTTTTGCACATCAGACCCCCCCTCGTTTTGCACATCAGACCCCCCCCCTCGTTTTGCACATCAGACCCCCCCCCTCGTTTTGCACATCAGACCCCCCCCCTCGTTTTGCACATCAGACCCCCCCCCTCGTTTTGCACATCAGACCCCCCCCTCGTTTTGCACATCAGACCCCCCCCCTCGTTTTGCACATCAGACCCCCCCCTCGTTTTGCACTTCAGACCCCCCCCTCGTTTTGCACTTCAGACCCCCCCCCCCTCGTTCTTCACATCTCTTACCTTTCTCTTCTTCCTTTCTGCTTTCTCTTCATCCTCTCCTTCTGGTTTGCCGCTCACTCTCAGTGCAGTGCGGCTGCGCACAGCTGTTTATGCTGAGCGCCGGGGCTGGGATATAAACGTCATATCCCATCGCCCGGGGCTCAGTGATCACACCGGTAAGTGTGCCCTCAATGTTGGACTGGTTAGGGAAATCCGTGATCTCCCCAACCAGTCCTGCACGCTGCAGCTGCTGATCGGGCAGCTGTGCACACAGCCCTGGGGGGGATTTCTCTATTATCGGTCCCCCCCGCATGATTTCCTGGGGGGGATCTGTCCCCCCCGTCCCCCCCGGTTCCTACGCCCCTGGTCTCTGGCCTAATCCAAACACAGGTCCAGAATGATGATCAGTTGATCCAGATTGATTATCTAGGGAATAAAATTGGAGCAGTTCTAGAAGAAACTACTACTCTTAATCATAAGAAACTCTTCTTAGAGGTAAAATATTTGCTATTGAATTGGGGGAAAATTGAGACCTCATGGATGGGGTGTATTAACATCCTTAAGGCTTATATAATTCCTAAAAATTCTTTATTTTTTTTTACATTAATTCCTTTTCAAATTCCAAATTATTTTAGATTGGGATAACCTATTCTCTTGTTTTGTTTGGGCGGCAAAGATGGTAAGACTCCCAACAGATCTTCTTAAAAGAAGCACAGAATCTGGAGGCTTAGGCTACCCCGATATTAAGGAACTGTATGAAGCTTCCCAAATATCATTCATGCTGGCCTGGAATTCTTTAAAAGAGAAAAATGTCCCTGGCTGGTATGATTTAAAGAGACGTTATTGTAAAACGTTGATCCCTTTCAATTTTTTTGGTTACTTCGAACTCAATTTAAAAAAAAAAAAAAAATTTCTAGTCTAATAATTAATGATATCTTTCTTACCCTTTCTAAAATTAAGAAAAGACTCGAAGAATGGATATTATTTACAAAAAACTGCCCTGTAGATGTTCTTTCATTCTTTGTACCTGATCTCTTTCTGGACAGCTGGAGACTGTTGGGTATAAAAAAGATAGGAGATCTCTACAACGAAACTCAAATAGCCTCCTTCCCTTTTTTGATTGGAAAATATGGGTTTTCTTCAAGAGATATCTTTAAATATATTAGACTTAAACATTTTTTAAAATCCAGTCCGCCAGCTGAGAATACCCCCTGGTTTAAATTTATTACTACTTGTGCCTCTAAAAGAATATTATCCAAGATTTTGAAATTCTTTAAAGATAATAAAACGCTTGATAAGAGCAACGCACATAAGCAATGGGAGAAGGATCTAGAGCTCTCTATTCCTTTACAAACCTGGCATAAAGCATGGCAGGCTACTTGAAAATCGACCTACTGCTTAAATCTCCAAGACCACTTCTTTAAACGTATGTATAGGTGGTATATGGTACTGGCATGCATAGCCAAATTTCAACCAGCAAAGGGTGCCTTTTGTTGGCGTTGTCATATTGAAATAGGTACCCACAAACATATATGGTGGGACTGTATATGCTTAACCCAGTTTAAAATAAAAATAATTAATCTTTTTTCAAAGCTAATGGGTAATTATTGCACTCGCGTATCCATACAGTGTAAACATGCTCATTATAATACTCTCTAATTCTTCGCTTCTAAAAAGATATAAAAACCGCAAACTATGGCAGAGTATCACAAGATTAAGTGAAGGTAGACAATATCACAATATTGCTTGTATTTCTGTCTCCTATGTGTTTGTGCAACTCACGGTGAAGATTGACTGACTACTGTTTTGAGTGCTGGAGGAGCACTTTTTGGGTGCTGCCACTAGGAGAATATATACTTTTTTTTATATATATAGTCACTCGTGGTGTGTTTGCTTTTTCAGTGGCGATATCAGAGAAGCCTTTTTCTATGAGTAATTCAACTGTATGATCGTAAAAAAAATCAGAAACCTAATTCTTTAATGTTCCACCTATAATAAAAGTAAATGGCACTGGCTGGCAATAAACGTTTAAGATAATTTAACATCATTAAGATATTTTAAATTGGTAAACTTTTTTTTTTTCTTTTTCTTTTCATACAGGTCAACTTAACCTATCAAATTCCTCTGTCCTGGTGATAGGTTGTGGAGGCTTAGGATGTCCATTAGCACAGTACTTGGCTGCATCTGGAATAGGTAACTATTACTATATACAATATATATATATATATATATATATATATATATATATATATATATATATATATATATATATATATATATATATATATATATATATATATTATATTTTAACCGTAAATCCACTATAGCTAAAGAAACTTTATATCTAGTCGCTAAGAAAGCTCTGTCTCGAGTCCAAAATTGGGCAGGAAAGAAGGGAAGAGGAGGATAAGGAAGCGTGAGGACAGGGAGAGCGGCAGGCGTAACAAGAATGCTGCACTTCACAAAGCATTGCTTCACTTTAGAATAGCTTTTACAACATCAAAAGATGATAAACTGAAGCTAACTGAACCAAGTAAACATATACAACCAGTTCTTCCAAAGCCCTGATCTTTTCCCCATTTTGAATCCAATCCCTAAAATTTTCTTGTAGAGAGACAACAGGGATTTAGCTGTATTCGACTGATGTCTATTTAGTGACCACTGATTTGTAAATATTGCTTGATGAGTTTGATGGATGAGCATAGCATCCATGGTAAATTAAAGTGTTAAGCTAATTGCAAATATCTAAATGGACATGGTTGCAGGTTCCCAGGTAAAGCTAGTTAGCCACACATTAGCCAATATGTGTGGGCTGGTTACCCATTCAGGCAGAAATGGTACAAGGGTGGAGTGGCGAGAGTTTAAATGAGATTTGGTGCGAACCCAATGAACCCTACATAAGGTTTACTTCAGTCAATTAGCATCTTTGTGTTATTATGGGAGTCCTTTTGCTTAAACCATTCCCAGGTGGCAAATTTGACACCTCTTCTAGGCAGACAGGCACAGCACTGACCTTGCGAAGAACCCTCCAACAAACAAAGGAGTTACAAACTTTTTTTTTTCCTTTACTAAAGGTTTTATTTAAAAGACTAAATATAAATCCAGGTATTAACATCTGGGGTTCCTCGTATGTATATTTGAGGTGCTGCCATTTTTCCTAGCAGAATGACACCAGACAAGGCTGGGGTATCAATAATTTAAGAGATATTATTAGATTACAGACGGACCATGCAAGGTCTTTATGGAAAAATGAGTGGCATATCAGGAGGTATAACTCATATAGAGGATATAAGGCATATCTGGGATATAAGGCATATCTGGGGAGGACAGAGTGGCATATCAGTGGGGAAATAAGGCATACCAGGGGGCACAGTGGCATATCAGTGGGTATAAGGTATATAAGGCATATGTGGGGAGGGCAGAGTGGCATATCTGGGGTATGTGGCATATCTGGGAGGCAGTGTGGCAAGCCTGGGCTCAATTGTGCATAACTGGGGGGGGGAGCAGGTTGGGAAATAAAAACAAATGCATTATTCTCAGGTTTTTTTTTTCTTATGTTTTTTTTTTTTTTAACATCCCATTTTTTTAAATTATCTTAAATAAATGAAAAATTTACATTTGATTTTTTTATCCGATTAATCGGCCAACTAATCGGTTATGCTGAGTCAAACTTCCAGACCTCTGTGGTCCTTGTGCTCCTTGACGTGTTATGATTTGGCAGTAGACTTTGTGGCCTAGTTCAAGTGAAAGTTGATCACTTTTCATGGATGAGTATCAGTAAGGAGGTGGATCTTTTGTTGTCTTAAGGACTATGCAGTCTTTTGTTAATTCATGACACACAATTCAATTCCAAGCTCATTATGGAACGGTTAAATGTTTCTAAAAAGAGATGCCTGTTTTTCAGAAAACTCTGCAAGGCCTCTACCTCTATCCCGGCATCCCCCTCCTCCCAACTGCCACTGGGGTTGTTTACTGGCAGCTTACATCCATGTATCTCCCAAAGCTGCTGGGTATGGGGCGCTTGTGCCCCCGTATCCCATAATGCTCAGTTGCTGCTGGGAATGAGGTACCGGCACATCCAATTCCTTGCTGCTGCTGGGTAAGGGGGTTTCTAGTATTGTGTCCATTTACCTCTCCCCATGGATGAGGCTTTTTTTTTTTTTTTTTTTTTTTTTGCCCCAACATCCCTCTCGACTCTTGCTTTTTCCTTGTTGTATTTACAGAGGCATTCCAACCCATTCAAGTACTGGTTCTCTATTAAGGCTGACTTTAATCATCTTCCCCTGTGGATGGTGGGCACAACCTAATAACGTTTTCATGAGCAGAATTTAGCCCAAAAACACAAAAGCAAGACCTCATTCTCTAGGCAACCACAATACTCATTTTGAATTAACTTAGCACAAGCAGCGACCTTGTGTTTTTAGTGCAGAGATCTCCCTCGTATTCTTCTGACCATTTCACCACATAGAAGGGATATATCAAGCGACATTTGCCCTTGATTTGCAGCCCTCTCAGTTGTGACTGAAGGGTTGCCCCCCCCTGCATTTTGGCAGATATATAGATACCCGGGAACATACTACAGGTGGCAAGTATTGGTTACCACGTAAACAAATTGCTACCTACGTTTCGTTCTAATACATTTCCAAGTTAAAGGCTCTTCAGGACAAGCTGTTTTTTGTGGGGCATGGAGCTTGATATTGTGTCACAGGCTTTCTGACCACAGAGCAAAAGAGATAAAAGTTGAGTTGTTGTTTGTGGCATGTGGCCTGCCACAGAGACCCAAAAGAAGAGCTATCGACTGACTGGACTGACAGTTTGGGAAGGCCTTCAAGCTTTGGAACGGATTGACCTACCAACAGAACTCCCGTATTTTCAGAAGGTTGTTTTCCTTTGATGTAGGTGAGGTTGGCAGAGTATTTCCTGATCTTTTTCATATGCGTAACAAAATCTACATTCCAAAACTGTTGTGCTGCATTATCAAGATAATTTGTATTTTTCACCAAGCTGTTATAATTTTAAATCTGTTTCAAAATTGCTATTGTTGCATCATACCTCAAATGCGTTTTATGAAAAATGTAATTGCATCTCTGCTTGTACAAAATGTGTTGTGCAACAATATATCAGTCACAATTTGAATGCTAAATAAATATTTTGGTTTTGTTTTACATAGGACGTTTGGGACTAGTGGATTATGATATTGTTGAAATGAGCAACCTTCACAGACAAATCCTGCATTTTGAAAAAAGACAGGGAATGCCAAAATCTGTATCTGTGGTGAAAACACTGAAGAAGTATGTGTGTTCATTTTGTGTTTGTTACAAGTTCTTGTACTTATTTAAGTGTTGGATGCGATAAGGTACGGAACATTTTACTGCTGTCAATGTTTATATACCTTTTTATATATAAAATCCCACCAGCCGTGTATATAATGTAAAACTTATTCAAATAATAAGATGCCTGCATTTTGGGATTTCTTGATAACTCACATTTATACTGTGCTTTCTTGTTTGCCTTTGTCAGCATTTGATTTTCAGTCAATAATGTACGTAATGGATTTTTATTTCTGAACGCCATTTTCTTCCTCCATGTATATCAAATACTTTGGTGGGAATCTGGAAAACTTGGGGTCTATCCAGTAAAATGCGATTAGGCAGCAGTCGTGCACTCACAAAAAAAATCACACACAACTTGCATAGCCTTGCCTGTAGTGTGTGTGTGTATGTTGATAAAGCAAGCAACTTGTAGATTCACTAACCTTTAAGTTACGAATGAGACTTGCAAGTTCCCCTCGTCTTATTTAATTTATTTAGTTGAACACACAAAAATAATACCCCCTATTAAAAAGGGAAAGGGGGTTACGATCACGCCCTCCGCCAATTCCATGTCCAGTGACATGGGAAATAATTAAATTATCTTGGGATCAGTCTCACTCTGAGCAAGGGTGAGACAGACTCTAAACTGTACCCCCCTCGCTATTTGTTATACTCGATTCTTCCCTGCCCACTGAGATGAGGGGAGGTTAAAATGTTAAGACCACCCCTTAAGAGAGACAGAGACTTACCCAGCGATCTGCAATGCCACAGCTTCTTGTTTTCAGCCCAAAAACGGCCATGCAAAAATAGTAAAAGGGAAAAAGCAGACCATTTCACAATACACTGCCATCAGGTGCATATCAATTTAATTTGGCTTTTTTTATGTTTGCGTCAGACTTTTTTTTTTTTATGTTTATCCTTTGGAATTTGAAATTATTCTAGCCTTGGTGCCCAAATAATTATAATTTTAATAAAGACAGGAGGCGAGTATTTTGCATATCTTCCTTTACTCTCACCAACAGCAGCAAAGAAAGAGTTAATAACACAAGTGAAAACAACCAATAGAAACAGTACACAGGTGGTATATAAACCCCTTAACCATCTTCCTCTTCCGTCCGCTGCGAACCGGAACTGAAGAACGCAGCAAACCGTCTAGCGATGTAAAACCGAACCCAACACTCAGAACAGGGGCTCGAACTGGAACCAGGGTCAAGAGCAAGGCGACAATGCACTCCAACTGGGAAACAGAACCGCTATGACACGGAGATGGTATCAAGCTGAAACAAAGAGAGAGACATAACAGAACCAAGTTCTTCACAAACATGGTAAATCACAGTAGAACGAGCATCACTGACACAGTCATCACAAAACGCAACGGAGCAGCAAAACCCCCAAAAAACCGAATTCAAACCCGGCCTACTTACCCAGAGAATACACCTAACCATCGGGAGGGCAGGGAGGGAAAATACTCGCCTCCTGTCTTTATTAAAATTATAATTATTTGGGCACCAAGGCTAGAATAATTTCAAATTTTAAGGCAAGACAGGAGGCTTCATATTTTGCATTTTTAACGCTTGAAACCAACGCCATTGCCCCTGAAGAAACCGGGCGGAAATAAAATGCCTGAAAGGTGGAGGCACGGGACCAATCCGCCGCTCGCAGAACATCCACTAAAGCTCCACCAGCCCGAAGGGCACAGGAGGCCGCAGCCCCCCAACGGAAAGCGCACCGATGCTCTTGTAGGAGAAGAAACAGCCTTGAAAATTTCACATAGGAGATGAGGAGTTGAGATGTCAAGACCGGACGTATCAACGTCGTACGTGACAGATAAGTCCTGACACACCCGGCGACACATTTTTGGGTCGTCTAGAAAAAACGGCTAGGATACCGACGAGGACAAAGTCTTGGTCCGCCTGTGGATCCGAAAGAAAAGACACCCAGGGGAGAATAGAGACAGCATGAGCATCCAAAGCGCTAACATCCGAAACCCTACGAAAGGATAAGAGACGCAACAGAAGGGTAAGTTTCGCCGACAACTGTCGGAGGGAGAGCAAATCGTTGTCTGGCCATCCCGAAGGAAATCTAACACGACAGCTACTTCCCACAGAGAACTGTAGCGTGGCGCCAGAGAACGGGATAAACGAATACCACGCAAAAGGTGGCAGACTAAGGGAGCCCTACCCACAGGCTCGCCCGAAAAACCGGCGTGACAACACGAAATGTCTGACCGGAAAGCAGTAACCGACCGGTAGGACTTACCCGAGGAAAATAAATCCGCCAAGAAATTAAGAACACAGTCTAGAGTAGCCGAATGGGGATCCATGTGCCGTCCCAAACTCCAATTAGCCCAGCCTCGCCAAGCTGTTTGGTATGACATACTGGTACCTGGAGCCCAAGATTTGCGGAGCAAGGACTGAGCCGCCTCCAATAGGCCCGAGACCGTTCGGGGTCCCCTGAAATCGTCCATGCCACCAGGGGGAGATGTCTTCCCAGGATGAGCGATGAACCTGGACCTCCGGGCCCGTCAGGAGATAGTAAAGAGATGGGATCTCCAGAGGATCCTGGACAGATAACTGCAGCAGGGCTGGAAACCATGGCTGAGCATACCACAGGGGGGGGGTCACCAGAACCAAAGACCCCCTGTCCCAACACAGGTGATGGATGACCCTCAAAATGACCGCCTGGCAATTCATCCTGGATGCAAATAGGTCCAGGTGCAAGACCCGACTGAGAAGTCTCCAGTCGCTCGCATCCCACCAGTGTCTGGAGAACCCGTCCGCCAAGAGATTCTCCGCGCCCGGGAGGTATTCTGCCTGCAGAGTATGTTGCGTGCAAGGCAAAAGTCGAAAATGTCCTTTGTTACCTCTGAGGTTTTTGGACCGAGAACCCTCTAAGCGGTTGATATACCGAACCGCCGACATGTTGTCTAAGAAGCCCAAGAAGATAAAGCGGCTTGGGACTAGTTCGGATTTGAGGGGATTGAATAGAAACCCGAGTTGAAGGGCTTGCACCACGAAATCGGTCTGGGCGAGCAGGGTCTCCCGGCAGCTAGAGAAGAGCAGAATGTCGTCTAGATACACCTGATACCCCTGGACCTGAAGAGAGCCATGACTGGCTTCAGGAGCTTTGGAAAGCAACAAAGGGGCTGAACTTAGGCCTTGAACTGCCATACTTGCCTGCCCCAGCGAAATTGAAAAAATCGCCCGGAATCTGGGTGAATCGGGACGGAGAGAAAGCGTCCGAGAGGTCTAACCGTGTAAACCAATCGCCTTCCGACATAAGGTCTCAGAAGAGACGGATCCCTTCCATTTTGAAGTGGCGATAAACAACGAAAGCATTGAGAGCCCGTAGATTGAGCACCGGGCGGAAATCCCTGGTGCATAAGCGTACTAGGAAAATGGAGCTGAGGAAACAGATTGATCCTTGCCCGCTGGATAGCCCCCTTGTCACAGAAGGCGCAGAGTTCTGCTTCTATTAAGGCCTGATCGGTAATGCCCCCGAGATGTAGGCGGTCAGCGAACTTGAAAGGGGGAGGAGATGAAAAACTATCTGGAAAACCTGTACCGTTTGGAGGATCCAAGGGTCCGACGAAATCCACACCCAGTTGTGGAAAAAGATGATATATGGCCCGCAACCCGAGGAAGCGAAAGGACAAGAAGCATTCGGGCTTACCGAAAACGGAGCGTCCCCTGGGAAATCCGGAAGCGCCTCTACTGTCTCCGCGTGGGTTGAAGGCCCTCTGTTGGAACGGAGTCCTGTAGGACATCTGGTTCTGAGGGAAGTACCGGGAGCCTTGGGATGAACGGCTGGCGGCCCGGCCCCGCGGTCGACCAGCCCTCCCAGAAAAACGAGGGCCAGTCTGAAAGACCTTCCTCATTGACAGTTTGGCCTTATTCCATGATGTCAAGGATACGTGGCGGTTTAATTCCTTGACGAATGTGTTTCCAAACAGTAAGCGGCCGCACCTAGGTCTTTAGGGCCCAATTCTGCCAACCTGGGATCCATGCGGAGTAAAGCCGCTACGACGTTCAGTAGCGATTGAAACAGTTGCATTTCCCAACAGGCATACCACACAAAGTGCCCCATCTCGGATAGTCTTGTGATCAAGGGGTGTCTCCTGTAGAACTGCTCTGTCTGCCAGGGATAGGATTTGGGTGACTGCCCCCAAGTTCTGCTGGGGATCAGCTAGGTGGGGCTCATCCACCAAATACTCACGGACGAAGCATGAGTCGAAATATCTGGATGAGACCAGATTTGCTGAAGCCTCTGATTCACTAGATGAATCCACCATACGTCCACTATAGATAATGGGTCATGCAAAGGAGTGTCAGAGGGTTATGGGCGTTTGGCAGGTACCTTACCCTTGCCGACTGAAATACTACTGCCCTTCCAAGGCCGTTTGGAGCCGGACGCCTCTCCTTCAGATTTCTCGGATTCTGACTCCGATGGTATTGCCTCTGGTCTGGAGGGAGCAGGAGGCTGCCCTTGGGGCAAATTGGCAGACATTTTAGAGAAAAAGGATTCCACTGAGTTAGAAAACTTTGCCCCTAACCAGGCCATAAAGGCATCCTGGGATGGCACAGTATCCTGAGACATTATGTCTGTATAAGGTAGGTGATGAGAACAGAGGCTCAGCCTGTATAATGCGCAAGGCCACAGGGACGTAGCCTGTATATATTGTTCAAGGCCACAGGGACTCAGCCTGCATATATTGTGCAAGGCCACAGGGACTCAGCCTGTATATATTGTGCAAGGCCACAGGGACTCAGCCTGTATATATTGTGCAAGGCCACAGGGACCCAGCCTGTATATATTGTGCATGGCCACAGGGACTCAGCCTGTATATATTGTGCATGACCACAGGGACTCAGCCTGTATATATTGTGCATGGCCACAGGGACTCAGCCTGTATATATTGTGCATGGCCACAGGGACTCAGCCTGTATATAGTGTGCATGGCCACAGGGACTCAGCCTGTATATAGTGTGCATGGCCACAGGGACTCAGCCTGTATATAGTGTGCATGGCCACAGGGACTCAGCCTGTATATAGTGTGCATGGCCACAGGGACTCAGCCTGTATATAGTGTGCATGGCCACAGGGACTCAGCCTGTATATAATGTGCATGGCCACAGGGACTCAGCCTGTATATAATGTGCAAAACCACATGGAGTCAGCCTGTATATAATGTGCAAAACCACATGGAGTCAGCCTGGGAGATGCAATTCCAGAAAATCCCCAACGAATATTGAAAATAATGCAGGGCTCACCCTGTAACCACTGCAGTGAGGCACAGATGAGAAGGAGACAATGAAAATAAATAATGAAAGACAAGTAAAAAATATACATACACATATATATCTACCAGAAATCTATACTGTATATAAATGTGCATACCCACCTAATGATCTAGAATTAGGTGAAAAAAGCAATATGTAATGAATAAATGGATAATATTCAATAAATCAGCAATAACTGTAGGTAGGAAGAGGACTGACCTGCAGCTTTGGTGAGCAGTAAAGAAAGAGGAAGATAGTTAAGGGGTTTATATACCACCTGTGTACTGTTTCTATTGGTTATTTTCACTTGTGTTATTAACTCTTTCTTTGCTGCTGTTGGTGAGAGTAAAGGAAGATATGCAAAATATGAAGCCTCCTGTCTTGCCTTAAAATTACTCCTTTCCTTGAGCTAAAAATGAGTATCGGTTGCTTATCATCGCCACATAACTTTCCATGGACCATGTAGCAATCTTTCTTTCTCAACAAGTTGTACCATTGAAAAGCACACGCCAGCTATCATATTAACTTTAATGCATATGATAGCTGTGTGATCCCTGTGAACACCGCTCATCTGGTGTTGCTGCAATGAGGCATCCAGCAACACCAAAAAAATATCAGATGCCCTGTTTGATCGCTCCTCTGGGCTGTCGTGTTACCGTATTGAAAGGCTATATGCTTTTCAATGATGTTGGTATCCAGAGGTTAACAAAATGACTTAGGAGGAGATCAACTATTGCTTTCTAATCTAAACCTGTTTAGCTGAAATGTCTAGAGGCATTCAGCAACATGAAAAAAATTCAGGTGCCCCGTTTGATCTCTTCCAGAGGGTCTTTCCATGTACTGAAGCCAATCATGCAGGTCAATAGAGCCCAGCTCACTAACTGCTATGTGAAACTTACTAAATATTTTATTTATTTTTTCCCATAAACTGTTTATTTGGTGTTCAGAAGATCAGGAAGTACATGAGCAAGAATCTGCATGGTACAAGATGAGAGTTGGTACCGTGTTAGCCGTAGAATTACAGGAGACAAGTGGAGTTTGAATGATACCTTTATTGGCTAACTGAGTAAATATAGATTGCAAGCTTTCAAGACCTCTCAGGTCCCTTCATCAGGCATGTTATACAATAATGTGAAAAACTTCTCTTTAAGTATCAGTCAAATAGCATGGTTACAATTGGGAAGCAGATAACATCAAAATGTCTAAGACAAGCTTTGATCAGTCAATAGTGTTAAAATCAGAGGTGGATTGGAGTCATAAAAGGAGGTGTCAGGAGGTATTCACAACTCTAATGGGGTCAGGTTGTGTGCATGTCTGGTACAAGGAAATACATTGAGCAAATACATATACAATCATGCAGCAGGATAGCGGACACTTGCCCTATCCAAAGTAAGAACAGACAAATCAATGGGACCTGATGGCATACAACCCAAATTATTAAAAGATGTGTTCTGACAAAACCACTAGCAGATCTATTTAATCAGTCACCGACAAGAGTAGTTCCAGAAGACTGGAAGTTGGCAACCGTAGTACCGCTGCACAAAAAAGGTAGTAGGGAAGACTCGGCTAACTATAGACCAGTAAGCCTTATGTAGGTAGTTGGCAAATTAATGGAAATCATGCTAAAGGATAGGATTGTTAAATATCTAGAAATAAATGGTTTACACGATAAGAAACAGCACGGGTTTACTACAGGAAGATCTTGTCAAACTAACTTATTTCTTTGACTGGGTAACTAAGATAATAGACTAGAGAGGAACTCTTGATATAGCCTATCTAGACTTTAGTAAGGCATTTGACACTGTCCCTCATAGAAGATGAATAAATAAATTGCAGTCTGAGTATGGATGCCAGAATGGTTGAATGGATAAGCCAATAGTTGAGTGATAGGAGGCAGAATGTGGTAGTTAATGGTGTACATTCAGAGAAAGGACTTGTTGCTAGTGGGGTACCTCAGGGATCAGTATCGGAAGGATATTGGTAGTAGATAAATGTGCCCCCTGCTGAAGTCTGTGAGCAGCACCGAGAGTGTTTTAATGAGTATGCGTGATTGAGGGAATGAATCTGTGAATGAATGAGTTAGTGTGTGTGTGTGATAGCATGGATGTGTAAGAGCTGGAACCTAAGCATGATGGGACTGTGATTGCTGTTAGCAATCACACTCCTATCATGCCAAGTCAGCCAGTACTTGCTGAAACCTGGCTAGCTGCCCCCCTTGTATATTGATGCTGCCAGCAGTAATGGGGTCTGCACATCACTTACAGCCACCCTGTACCAGCATGTACTGGCTAACAGCAATCACAGTCCCATCATTCGGTTTCGGCTTGGTGAACCCTGAATTTTCAGTTTTGGTCCAGAATTTTCATTTTGGTGCATCCCTAGAATAATTTTATAGAACTATTTCATTTTTAATTATCCTGAATTTGTAGTCACAAAACTTTCTAGGCCCAGAAATCAGTGAGAGGAAAAGTAAATGTTTTGTGTCATTTACTTTATTTCAGTCTGCATATCTTATTAAAGGCCATATTTTCTCACAGTGAAAAATGAGTGCGGCCCGCGCACGTATACAATTCTGATGAAGTGACCCACTGCAGAAAAAACTTGGACACCCCTGACATAGGGCTTTCCTCACTATGGGACCTGACCAAAGACTGATTTTTCCTGACCTTACATCAGGAAAAATGAGCAGACTAGATGGGCCGAATGGTTCTTATCTGCCATCAAATTCTATGTTTCTACATTTACACACATATGTATACTTCTGTTTTGCCTTACATCATGTTTTATTTTTGTTTTTTTTTCTTTCAGTGGGTGGGGGTAAGGGCCTCAGTGCATTGCACCTAGTAGAACACAGTTTTACAATGCTGTTAAGACTGCCTCTGTAGAAGAAACCTAAGTGATTTGGCAGCTCTTATCACTTGCTTTGCTTCTTTCTGCTTAATCTTATAGATCTGTCTAGGGCTGCAACTAACGATTATTTTCATAATCGATTAGTTGGCCGATTATTTTTTCGATTAATCGGATAAAAAAAATGAATGTACGTTTTTCATTTATTTAAAATAATTTAATAAACAAATTATGTTAAATCCAAACGGAGAATAAAAAAAAACTTTGATAAAATGCATTTCTTGTCTTTATTTCCCAACCAGCCCCCCAAGTTATGCACATTTGAGCCCAGGACTGCCACGCTGCCTCCCAGACATGCCACGCTGCCTCCCAGACATGCCACGCTGCCTCCCAGACATGCCACGCTGCCTCCCAGACATGCCACGCTGCCTCCCAGACATGCCACGCTGCCTCCTTCATATGCCACTCCACGCTGCCTCCCACATATGCCACTCCACGCTGCCTCCCACATATTCCACTCCACCCCCACATATGCCACTGTGCCTGATATGCCTTATACCCCCTGATACACCACTCCATCCTCCCCAGACATGCCACACTGCCTCCCAGACATGCCAAGCTGGTCTCCCCACATATTCCTTATATACCGTATATGCCTTATACCCCCAGATATGTCACTCCGTCCTCCCCAGATATGCCTTATACCCCCCAGATATCTCATAATCCCCTCAGAGTCACAGACCTGTTCACAGCACACTGACACCATACTTTTATAAATAAGTACTGGGTTAATCTTCACTGCCCCCAGGATTTAGATTCCCCTTAGTCTGCCCCATTAACCATAACTGCCCCTAAATTAACCCTAAACACGTCATTAACCATAGCTGCCCCTAAACACCCCATTAACCATAACTGCCCCTAAATTAGCCCTAAACACCTCATTAACCATAGCTGCCCCTAAATACCCCATTAACCATAACTGCCCTTAAATTAACCCCCACCTCCCCTAACTTTCAGCAGCCCAAATATTAATTTTCTACTTACAGTTAGATGAGTATCACAGCCATGTGGTTCTGGCCTTCTGGGAGAAGGAAGGGGCGGGGCCAGTTGTCACAGTGATTACAGGGAGGGACTGGTAAGTAGGAGCTGCTGCTGTGAGTCAGACTAAACGGATTATATAATGAGGGGTATTTTTCGGAGCGTTTGCTCTGAAAAACCCCTCATTTTATAATCGATAAAAATCGATTCAACTAATCGATAATGAAATTCGTTGGCAACGATTTTCATTATCGATTATTATCGATTAGTTGTTGCAGCCCTAGATCTGTCTATCTTCCTCGCTTTGGGTACTTTTGTATTTACTAAAGGCTTACTTCTTGTCCTTTACGATTTTGGCCGCTTCTGCAGAGTACCACAGCGGTTTTTTTCTCGGTTTTTTTCTCTTACTGACCAGCCTAATACAATTTTCTGTTATCTTTAATAATACAACTTTTAACCCCTTCGTGACAAAGGCTGATTTTATTTTTTGTACCCTTCGTGACAATGGCCGTTTTAACATTTCTGCGCTGCTTGTCTTTAGCTGTAATTTTCTTCTTTCCCGTTTACTGAACCCACACAGGTTATACATTGGTTTTTTTTCCAGGACAAGAAGGGCTTTCTTAAGATGACATTGTTTTGATTATATCATATTATGTACTTTTAAAAAAAAGTATAAAATATGGTGAAAAATGTAGAAAAAAATGACTTTTTCTAACTTTTAGTTGAAAAATCTTTTACTCATCTATAAAAGGTAATGAAAAAACCTGCTAAATAGATTCTAGTATTCGTCCTGAGTTTAGAAATACCAAATGTTTTTGTGTTTTTTTGCTTTTTTCTGCACGTTATGTGGCAATAAGTACAGGTAGCGTTTTGCTATTTCAAAGCCATTTTTTCCAAAACTGGCAATTCTTCCCCATGTGCTATTTCGGGTATCTTTGAAGCCGGCCAATGCAGTTTACCCCATCAAATCATATATTTTTGAAAATTAGACACCCCAGGGTATTTCAAATGGTAGTATTTGAACTCTTTCCACTATAACTACCACCAGTCTTTGTCTAACTTTGTCATACTTCAGGTATGAATTAATAGGTCCTGGTATATGTCACTATATGTGTTCAGCAACATCTCCTGAGTACAGCTATACCCCACATGAATGATTTTGCCTGGCTGTTTGAGGGCAAAAGGGCCATGTTTGGGGCATGTGCATTTTTCAATGTTGAACTTTGGCGTTTGGTGATCCGCTGCCCATTCCCTATTTGGTACATCTTTGAGCCATTTCAGTGTGCCCAATAAAACCATAGATTTTTGAAAACTAGACACCCCAGGGTATTTTAAATGCTCGTATTTTAACTCTTTGCATGCACACATTTTACCACCAGCATTTTTTCAAAGTTTGCAGTAGTATTTTTTGTGTGTATTTTTTCCCCACACACCTACTTTATATATGAATTTACAGCTCCTGGTATATGTTGCTGTCACATGACACCCCAATATGTGTTCAGCAACATCTCCTGAGTACAGTGATACCCCACATGCATGGGTTTGCCATTTTTGGGGGGAACTAAAAGGGCACATTTGGGACATGTGCATTTTTCTAATTGGAAATTGTGGCCATCCTTCCCCCGTGTTAATTGGGACATTGTTGAACCTGGCTAATTCAAGTTACCCCATCAAATCATAAATTTTTTAAAAGTAGACACCCCATGGGTATTTTAACTCTTTCCATGCGAGAATTGTTTTAAGCTAATGTGCTAATTTTAGGACTTGCTCACAAAAATATTTATATATATATATATATATATATATATATATATATATATATATATATATATATTTTTTACATTTTTGCCTTTTGTAAATTTTATTTTTTACACATTTTTTGGAACTTGAAGGTGCCCCTGATAGTGACATCAGTGGGAAATTATTTTTACATTTTACTGTTTGTTTTTTTTCTAATTTTTATTTTATTTTTTAATTCATTTTTACTAATCACACTGTGATTAGAAAGCTGGGCTCCATTGACTTGCATGGTTGAATGCAATACCTGTATTCAACCTGCAAGTGGAGCCAGAGTTCTCTAGAGGGTCTGGAGACCATCTAACGAACGTTTTCAACTTTTTTTTACAGGACGGCCGCCATCTTGCGGTTGGTGAAAATCACTCACAGTGGCGGTTGTGACTGCTCTCCGGAGCGGTTAAAATACTAGCACTTGAAATACCCTAGGGTGTCTAGTTTTCTTAAATATATGGTTTGATGGGGTAAATTGCATTGGCCGGCTTAAAAGATTCCCGAAAAAGCACATGGGCAGAATGACCAAATTTGGAAAAAAATGGTTTTGAAATAGCAAAACGCTACTTATTACCCAATAACCTGCAGATGGTGTTGGCCACAAATCCTTATGTGTGTAAAGCTTACATTTAGGAGTACCCTGAGACATAACTAAAATGCTGCACTAAGATCTCATTATGGAATAAAATTGTATAGACTAACAGTGTGTTCTTCTTTAAGGTTGAACTCAGCTGTGGAATATGTCCCATATCACGTGATGTTAAATCCTGACAATGTTTTAGAACTTATTCAACAATATCCTTTTTCATACCGATTAGAGAGTGCATATGGTTAGCTTTAAAGGATTGCTTATTATGAATATTTAGGATTAGGAATTATCAATTACAATAATTAAACAATATTATTTGACAAATATATGCTTTCTGTGCTGCAAATACACACAGGCTGAAGGCTTGTGTGTTTTTCTTGCTACAATAAATAGTTATCTAGGATAATAAATCCATGGATGAATGTATAGGATATAAACAATAGCAGGATATCAAAGACTACACAGTGGTGGTTATAATAAAATAATGATCAACTTTATGAGATCATTTCAAAATATAAAACAATACAAATTATATAATGGAATCCACAACATCAAAAGACACATAATTACAGTATACACTCACCGGCCACTTTATTAGGTACACCTGTTCAATTGCTTGTTAACACATCTAGCTAATCAGCTGATCACATGACAGCAACTTAATGGATTTAAGTGACTTTGAACCTGGCCTGGTTGTTGGTGCCAGACGGGTTGGTCTGACTATTTCAGAAACTGCTGCTCTACCAGGATTTTCACGCACAACCATCTCTAGGGTTTATAGAGAGTGGTCCAGTGAGCGGCAGTTGTGTGGACGAAAATGCCTTGTTCATGTCAGAGCAGTACAGACTGGTTCGTGATGACAGAAAAGCAATAGTAACTCAAATAACCACTTGTTACAACCAAGGTATGCAGAATACTATCTCTGAACGCATAACACGTCAGACCTTGAAGCAGATGGGCTACAGCAGCAGAAGACCACAACGGGTGCCACTCCTGTCAGCTAAGAACAGGAAAATGAGGCTACAATTCGCACTGGCTCATAAAAAATTTGACAATGGACAACTGAAAACATTGCCTGATCTGATGAGTATCGATTCCAGCTGCAACATTCAGATAGGGTCAGAATTTGACATAAAGAACATGAAAGCATGGATCGATCCTGCCTTGTATCAACGGTTCAGGCTGCTGGTGGTAGTGCAGTGGTATTGGGGACATTTTCTTGCAAACCTTAGTACCAATTGAGCATCGTTTAAACGCAACAGCCTACCTGAATATTGTTGCTGACCATGTCCATCCCTTTATGACCACAGTATACCCATCTTCTGATGGCTACTTTCAGCAGGATAATGCACCATGTCACAAAGCTCAAACTGGTTTCTTGAACATGACAATGAGTTCGCTGTTCTCCAATGGACTCCACCGTAACCAGATGTCGAACCATTGGGATGTGATGGAACGGGAGATTCGCATCATGGATGTGCATCTGACAAATCTGCAGCAACTGCGTGATGCCATCATGTCCATATGGACCAAAATCTCTGAGGAATGTGTCCAGCATCTTGTAGAAAGTATGCCATGAAGAATGAAGGCAGTTCAGAAGGCAAAAGGGGCTCCAACATGGTACTCGCAAGGTGTACCTTATAAAGTGGCCAGTGAGTGTATGAATCAATATATATCCTATTTACAAATATAGAGTACCTAGAGTATTTAGCACCCGGGGCGGATCCTGTATTTATACTGAACAGATATGGTACAGCATAACTATCATCACTATACACTAAGCCAGACATTGATGTGGTAGGCCTCTGCCCCTAAAACTGCATTTACCACCGCTGCCTCTTTAGCAGGCTGCTTGTGCCACCCCTACCACATTAGTGCATGCCTGTGCCACCTCTTCTCCTGAAGCAGCCTGCCTTTGCCACCTCTGCCAGTTTAGCAGCCTGCCTGTGCCACCTCTGCCCTTAAACACTTGCCTACTCACTCCTCCACCCCCTTACCTCCCTTGCAGATTTTACTGGTCCAGGGGCCACGCAGCATTTATGCCCAATGGCCGCCTAATGTGGGCCAGCAGCTTACTGAGGAAATTTCCCACCCAGGGGAGCAGGAACCTAAACAGTTTCCTCGCACAGTGTGAGAGCTCCACAGCAGTAAGAGGCGGGCCCACGCTAGGTGGTCGTCGGGCCACCGGGCACCCTTCATGAGTAGCATGTAGTGTGGACACACCTTGAGTCTCCAAGCAAGTTTATTTGCTTATGCCTGTCCAATCCAAAACCAATCCTATACAAGCCTGTTTTTCCAATGTTTTATCCAAACATACACAATCTGCCTTTTTGTACTCCTCATATATTCACACACATTCATATGCCAGTGAGATCCTGATTAATCCCCATCTAAGTTAAAGGTTCCTAGAACATTTTAAAAAAATATGCATGCAATTTTCCATATCCCAACACATTTTAAGGTACTAACAAAGTACCTAAATATGTGCTATTCAGTGGTGGGACTGTCAATTTGTGGGTGAGAAAAGTTGTGCACTCTGGCATTGAAAAGATTAAGTAAACATGCACAGACACAGTTTGAACTCAACATTAAACAGGCTAAATAACCACACAGCCATCCTCAAAATGCTTACTGTTTTCCAATACTCCTCTGCCTGCACTTCCTTGCATTTCTGACACTCTAGATATTTAGGTCATATGAGGTTTCATTACGCTACAGTCGGCAAAAGCTTTTTTTGTCTGTCAGACACTTGAATAATTTCTTGGTATGACAGGTTTTGCCAGTCATGGTATCGGCACCTTTTATCATGTTTCTTTAACTTAATTTATAACATATGATGTGATCGCAGATTGCAGTGATAACGTTCCCACTAGATATTTGGTCAACGACGCTTGTGTTGTAGCTGGAAAGCCACTGGTATCTGCCAGTGCCCTTAGATGGCAAGGCCAGGTAAGTGTAGAGTTATAAAAAATTAAACAAAACATGTACTGGAACATATCAGTTTATGTAATAGTTAATAGATGATACAATCTATTTGTATAAGTACACAAAGCATGCATACATAAAGGAAGGAAGCCCCTGTCCTGTAGAGTCTAAAGAGGTATGTATATGTCCATACAGGTTAATGTGTCGTTAAACATATAGTTCTAAGAATGAAGATGTATTTCAGAAAATCCAGAAAGAAAAATATACATCATTAAATAGGATTTTTGTGCTCATCTTGTTAATAGTTATAATTTATATAGCTGAAGTAAATTTATTTTAAGTTTGGTAGTTTGTTTAGAAACATTTTTAATTTATTTTATATTACAGGTCTTAAATTGAGCAATAGTTGCATTAAAACAAGAGGCACTGGCCTCTGACAGGGTGGCAGTGGAAGGGATAATTACAGCGAAGATTTTTGTTTTTCACATGCTATTATGTTTTTATTTTAGCTCACAGTCTATAACCATCAGGGTGGTCCATGTTATCGGTGCTTATTTCCTACTCCACCTCCACCAGAAACTGTTACAAACTGTGCAGATGGTGGCGTTCTTGGTATTGGTAAGCCTCTTCTTTTTTTCCCCCTCCATTTACAACATAATACAAAAAGGAAATACACTTTAAGCAAAAGTGCGCACATTCTAGTAGCAAACACTTTAAAGAGCATTTGTAAAGCCAACAGATTTATTTGATTGCATTTTAGAGGAATTCGGGAACCACTTCAACATAACGTTTGTAGTTCTATTTGTTACACTAAGATGAGCGTAAATAATGGAATCAAATGTTTTAAATGAGGTTTTAACCCATTAGGGGAGCTTTTTTCCCTTACGGATGCAAGGAAATTCATAATTTGTGCTATGTGGTTCAACCAGTAGCTTTGCTCTTCCTCATTTAGTGAACACATGCAAACCATATATTATGGCCTTTCATGACAAGTGAGTCATGAATATGGAAATGCCTCTTATGCCTAGGATTCTTCAATATTTTAGTAATTACAGATATGAAAATATGAATATTTATCGAGAGGGTTTAACAATTTGATATGACCAGTGTGGAGCCTCGATAGCAATCAGATGTCAAAACAGTCCAACGATGTATACCACATTTGCTTGATTATAAGATAACCCCCCATAATATGAATATTAATTTAGGAAAAAAGCCTGAATATAAGACTACCCTATAAGAAAAATTTTACCAGTAAATATTAATTCACATGTAAATGCTCTGAAAATTACCCTTGTCTTATATTCAAGGTTTTAAGCATTGCAGGGGACCTGGATCCTCCTTTCCGGTAACCCCTGCTGCTGCCGGCACTACTTCTGGGGCTCCTATAACGGAGCGTGGCGTGACCTTCCGGCGCACCTACATATAAGCAGTGCGGGCAGCAGCGGGGGTTGTCTGCGCGCATCGAGCAGGTGTTCACTAGCTGCCAAAGAGGAGGATTCCTTGCAGCAGTGCAGGGGACCTCTGTGTGAGGCGCGCAGACAACCTCTGCTGCTGCCGGCACTTCCGCTGGGGCATCTGTGATGGAGCACCGGCGTGACATGACCTTAAGATGCCGAGTCATAGAAGCCCCTGCAGAACTGGCAGCAGAGGTTGTCTACGCTCTTCTTATCATGATCAAGATATTAGTGTGGCCATTCATGGGCACGTCCACTGGCTGCCCCCACTAGACACCAGGGAGACTGAAGCACGGGGGACAAGTCTAGTGATGCACTGGTAAGTTGGGGGGGCAGAGTGGCAAATGGGGGGTGTAAGGCATTTCTGAAGGCAGATGTACATAACTGGTGGGTAGGTTTTTATTAAATATGAAAAAAATATGTGAATTAATATTTACAAAAAAAACCCTTTTTTCTTATAGGGTAGTCTTATATTAAGGGGATTTTCTTATAATCAGGGTTGTCTTGTAATCAAGCAAATGCATATTTCTCATATTTTTAAATAAAAAAAAAATATATATATATTTCTTGCTGTTATTCCCTTTTATTTGTCAACCTGCCCCCCAGTTTTGCACATCTGACCCCAGGCTTGCCACTTTGCCCTCTAGATATGCCACTCTGCGCCCAGATATGCCTTATACCCACCTAAATGCCACTCTGCCCCCCTGATATGCATCTCTCCCCTCCCAGACTTACCAGTGCATTCCTAGACTCGCCCCCCTTGCTCCAGGTGCCTAGTGGGGGCAGCTGGTGGACGTCTGCGTGATTCACGTAGACAACCTCTGCTTACTGCCTGGCGCTTTCGCTGGGACTTCTATGACAGAGCACAGGAAGGTCATGTCACGCTGGTGCTCCATCATAGAGGCCGTGGCAGAAGTGCGGGGCATCAGTGGAGGTTGTCTGCACGCATTGTGCAGATGTTCACCGGCTGCCAGAGAGGAAGATCTGGGTGCCCTTCAGCACAGCAGGGGTCTGGTTCTTAGTCTTATAGTCAGACCTCTATTTGGTTACAAGCATATTAGTGTTGCAGTCAATTTCATGAACAGGGCAAGTACAAATACAGAAATAAGTCAGTTTGCGTTTGGCAACATGCCCCCAGTTTAGCAACATCCCTCGTGGATAGTTTTGTCATGGCTTATTGTCTAATTTAGAACATGCACGTTTTGAGTTTTCATACTCTTCCAGATTGTCTTATTGGGCCCACGTTTCATGGGAGGGAGTATAGTGGGCCCATATTTCAACTTAACTTAAGCAAATTTCTTAATTTTGAACTACATTTTTGTTGCTTAGTACTTTTTAAAGCAGATCCCTATACAGATGACAGACTGAGAGGGACAGTGGCAGCTGATGTCTGAGTGTTTCCTGTTTTCTGCTTGGTAGCATACCCAACTTTTTTATTTTTTCAAGGGATGCTAGTTTCAAGGGTTTAATTGTAACTGAACATTCTCAAAATCTAATGCAAATGATAGGAACGCAGACCATGAAATGATAAGATTGGTAGGAGTGGCATCAGGTTGGAAGTAACTTATGATGTAAATGGCATGATTGCTAACAGAAGCAATAAAAGGACTGAGTAACAAGAATCTCCTTCCTTCTTTCCACTTACCTGGCCCTTCTGGGTTGTAGGCTGGGGCATAGAAAATGTTGACAAATTAAAACTTCAAAATGGCTTTAACCTTCTATCTCTGTAGTCCATGCACCAGTAGACTGGCCACACTACAGTTAACAAATGTAAAGTATGCATAATTTCTGGAAAAATTGGGGGGGTATTTATTTCCCAGCTATGGCTACAATAAATAAGGAAAAGACATGTTGTCTTGCTAATGTTCATCTTATGCATTTTTGTTTTTCATGTTTTAGTGCCTGGAATAATTGGATGCATGCAAGCTTTAGAGGTACTCAAGATAGCAGCTGGTATGCCTTGTATCCTTTTTCACAGCCCAAATATTGAGAATTTCAGCTAAGAACATATTTTTTTTTAAATCTATGTTCTGCTAGAAATGTAACCTGACCCATATTTTTTAAACAGTGAACTGAAATACAAATTTCCTCCAGGATCAGTGGCGTAAACTGATAACTTTGTCACTGTGGCCTATGTCAGATCGGTCTGTTCACTAAGAATAATGTGGTCGTTAGTTATGGGTTAATTTAAATGACTTTAAATTTTGTGAGTTAAATGTGAACTTATAAAACATGCATCCCCCATACTACTGCATTTAAATTATTTGTTATCTGTTAACCAACTACTATTAACACCTCCATGCAGTGAATGGATAAGTATCAAGACATGCACATTTACAAATTTCATCTGTCAGCGCCTTGAGGGTTAGTCTTATTTATGCCCAACCAATTTAAACAAGAAATCTGTATTGGTGAGAAGGCTCTCACCACGTTAGTTGACAATTATACAAAACATTATCATAGTGTTTTTATTTAGAATTCAGATGACAGCTGCTGCAGGCAAGTTATTGGCTGCAGTGATTGGATGGATGACCACAGTCAAAGGTTGAACACTTCCTTTTGACACCAAATGTCTAAAGAAAATAAACATTTTCTATATTTGCCCTGTCATTTATAAGAATTCCCCCCCCACCACCAGATGTTCATGCTGCCCCTTTCAGACTTTTACACTACACACTGTGCCCAGGGTGGTATTGTAAAAGAAAATGCTAATCGTAGCATGCTGTTTGGATCAATGTTGTCAAAACTTTTTAAGCATGTGATGTAACTTCCATGCAATGGTCACTGTACACAAAGGCTATGTAGGGAACAACAGGGTACTGGATGGTTTTCAGGAACATAGCAAAATTGGGAACAGTAATCTGGATCAGATGCAACCAGGTGTCCATAACGCAATGGAATGAGGAACCGTAATGGGGATAAGACGTTAGCCAAGTGTCAGCAACCAGTAATCGATAACACAACAAAATCAGGAACCATCATTAGGCTCAGATGTCGTCAGGTGTTAGCAACAGGAGTTCAAATAAGGTTATAACAGGGCTTGGAAATACAAACTGAAAGTTACAATGAAGCACAAACAACTGCAGTAAGTAAATTAGCATAATAAACTTCAAGTAACTTACCAACTTTACTATGCCTTGTAAAAAATACCTCGCAAGAGCTTGGTTAGTGTTAAGGGCTTGGCTACATCAATGAGGTGTCAATGCAAACATTTTTGTTTTTAAAACCAAAACTCTTGAAATGTTAACTTTTTTTTAAAAAAATGTTTCAGTGGCTTTTGTGTAAGTCCTTGACTTATGTACAGCCTCATACAGTGGCACAATGTTGCTGTATGATGCATTGGACGGGCAATTTCGCAATATCAAGATTCGTGCTAAAAAACTTGATTGTGGTGTTTGTGGTATCAATTCAGAGACCCTCATTCTTGAAGACTATGAGACATTTTGTGGTTCATCAATTTCAGATAAGGTCAGACAAAATGTTTAATATTTAATAACCAAACTTTAAATCAGCATTCATTTTAAACATCTCTTCTATTTGACATTACAGTGTAGAATGTTAAGCTTGTTGCCCAATGAAGAAAGGTTAACAGTTCAGGTAGGTACTAAATCTAACAAAGAAATGTATCCCAAATGTATTTTTTATCAGTTAAAGGTGTTGGCTGCCTTTTGCCTGTTCTTATTAAAGTGAATGGATCATTCTATATTGTTTCCTTTGACGCTTAGTCAGCTTAGTACAAAAAATGCTTGTAAATGCTTACCAGTGGCATGTATTTAGGAGCGCTGCTAGCCAGAGCCTGCTGGAGAGGAAATAGGAGAACGTAGCACATATGCCTCCCACTTCATCCTCATAGTGCCAGCTTAAGAAAAAATGTTTGAGTGTAGTGAGGATAGTGGGCGTGTTAGTGTATATTTTGTAATAAGAGTCCCTTCACACCAAACTATTTAAACCTTGTTTTTTATGAACCTTGCTTTGTGTACAGGGGCACAGTTTTGCTGGAACAGGAAAGAGCCTGGTGTTACAAGGCTGGAAGCATACAATTGTCTAAAATGTATATCTATGCTGTAGTCTTAACAGTACCGTCACTGGAACTAAGGGGCCTAGCCCAAACCCTGAACCATTATTCCTCCTCCCTCTGTTTGTGTATGGTCTACCACTGTGTGCTGGAAGTGTTGTTACTTCTAGATGCTTCCACTTCACAATAATAGCACTTACTGGACCAGGGCAGATCTAGCCGGGTAGAAATTTCAAAAAATGACTAGTGGGAAAGATGGAATCTTATAACATTTACTTTTTAAGAGTCACTGGGCTCTTCAGAATGGGTCCATGTTTATCTATAGAGACGACATGCTCAGGCCCGGACTGGCCATCGGGCACACCGGGCATTTGCCCGGTGGGCCGGGCCACGGCAGGGCCGCATTGACTTAGGGGCTGATGGAGCTGCAGCTCCAGGCCCCTACCCTACCTACCGGGTCCGCCACTCTAAAGGGCCGGGAAGTCCCCACCAAGGCCGGCCTTACGGGTCTGCGGCCGCACAGGCTATAAATTAAAACATCGGGGGTTTTTTTACTTTATTTAACATCCTCCATGTTAAATTAAAGTTTTTTTTAACTTTATTTAACATGGAGGATGTTAAATAAAGTTGAAAAAAAACCCCGATGTTTTAATTTAAACCCTGTGCGGCCGCAGACCCCTAAGGCCGGCCCTGGTGGGGGCTTCCCGGCCCCTTAGAGCAGGACCGGCCTTTGGGGTGTGCGACCGCACAGGGCGTCACACTCTAGGGGGCGTCACACTCTAGGGGGCGGGGGGCGGTCCGCACCGGGTGCCGCTCATCAGGGGGTGCCAACTTGCAGCACCCGGCACCCCTCCAGAGACGGACAGTAATGTCCGCCGCTGGAGGAGCAGGTTCGCAAGGGAGCGGTATCGGAGGTCTTTAACAGACCTCCGGTTCCCTTGAGTGATTTTAAGCCGGGTTCAACCTCCGGTTCCCTTGAGTGATTTTAAGCCGGGTTCAACCCGGCTTAAAATCACTCAAGGGAGCCGGAGGTCTGTTAAAGACCTCCGATACCGCTCCCTTGTGATCTGCACGGCAACAGCTGCTGTGCGCCGGGATCTGACAACAAACCCCGGCGCACAGCAGCTGTTGCCCTCTGAACCGGAAGAAGACAGAGAAGACAGAAGAACTGAAGAAGAGAAGCTAAGAGGAGGAAAAGGAGCTGTAAGGAGAAAAGAGGAAAGGTAGGAAAATATTCAGTGAGAGTGGATTAGTATATATGTGTGGATTGGTATATATGTGTGGATTGGTATATATGTGTGGATTGGTGTATGTGTGGATTGGTATATATGTGTGGATTGGTATATATGTGTGGATTGGTATATATGTGTGGATTGGTATATATGTGTGGATTGGTATATATGTCTGGATTGGTATATATGTGTGAATTGGTATACGTGTGGATTGGCATACGTGTGGATTGGCATACGTGTGGATTGGTATATATGTGTGGATTGGTATAGGTGTGGATTGTATACGTGTGGATTGGTATATATGTGTGGATTGGTAAGTGTGTGAGAGTGATGGGTGTTATGCTGTACCATTTCCAATGTCTTTTTCATGATCTAATTATGCTCTAAAAGTACATCATAACTCCCATCACTCTATAATGTTCCATACAGTGGCAGAGCTGGGAGGCAGAGGCCTTGCACCCCCACCGCAGGACTCCTGAAAGGTAAGTGAACTTCAAAGAGGGAGAGGGTAGATAGTTAGGAGGGGGTAGATAGGGAAAAGGGTGTGAGACGGGGGAAAGAGGGTAGAAAGGGAGAAGGGAGTGAGAAGGGGTAGATAGGGGAGAAGGGAGTGAGAAGGGGTAGATGGGGCAGAAGGGAGTGAGAAGGGGTAGATAGGGCAATCATACTCCTATCATGCCAAGTCTGCGAGTACATCCTGGAATCTGGGTATGCCTGGGCATGATAGGAATGTGATTGCTGTTAACAATCATATATATATACATATAATATTGTTTTTTAATTGTTTTGTCCTATTTTGGTGTGTTACTTACTTTAAATAAAAGTGTTAGATTTTTTTATGGTGTGGGGAGGTCAGGTAAATGCTGCATTTTCGGTTTCAGTCCAGAATTCGTTTCGGTGCATCCCTACTACTAAGCCAGACAATGAAGTGGTAGGCCTACACCACATCAATGTTTGGCGTAGTATATAGTGATTGGTGTTATGCTGCACTATTGTCAATGTCTGGCTCAATGTATAGTGAAAGGGATTACGCTGTACCACTGTCAATGTGTGCCTCAGTATATAGTGATAGGTGTTATGCTGTACCACCGTCATTGTCTGCCTCAGTATATAGTGGTAGGTGTTATGCTGTACCACCGTCAATTTCTGCCTCAGTATATAGTGATAAGTATTATGCTGTACCACCGTCAATGTCTGCCTCAGTATATAATGATAACAGTGAGAAGAGGCAGAGGTGGTAGATAGTGATACAGGGGGATAGATAGTGAGAAAGGGGAGTTTTGTTACAAGTTTTTATTCCTTTCTTTTTTTGGGATGGGGGGGCACCAGAGGAGTAGTCCGCACAGGGCGCCAGAACACCTAAGGCCGGCTCTGCCTTAGAGTGGCGGACCCGGTTGCAGTTGCGGCGGGCTTAAGGGGCTCTGCCTTAATGCGGCCATATTTTAAAGGTACTAGCCTGGAGCTGCAGCTCCATCAGCCCCTAAGTCAATCCTGCCCTGCCACAGGCGCAGTCGCAGTTGCTGCTTGCTCTGGCAACAAGGTAAGTAGGGTGAGGGAGGGGGCTGCAGTGAGAAGGGGCAAGAGGGGGGTTAGGTAGTGAGAAAGGGGGAGAGGGGAAAGATAGAGGCGGTACATATTGATAAGTGGGGAAGGGGGTTACATAGTGAAAAGGGGGAACATAGTGAGAAGGGGCAGATAAGATGATGAGAGGGGGTAGTGTGAATGCGTATGAGAATGAATGAATAAATGTGTGGATGAATTGTGTGAATGCGTATGACAATTAATGAATTCATGTGTGGATGAATTGCTTGAATGATTTGTGAGACTGCATTAATGAAAGTGTTAATGATTTGTGTGAATGATTAAATGCAAAGATGGTACATGAACGGTGGGCTTTAACAATAAATAAATAAATAAATAAATAAATATGGGCTGCTCAGGCTTAAATGCCCGGGCCTATTTTTTGTCCCAGTCCGGGCCTGGACATGCTTATGTGTTTGATTTTATACATCTTTTAGCAATGGGTGTGACTGAAACACCTAAACTCATTAAGTTTTCAATATACTAATATTGAAAGCTTTGGAACAAGGCCCTCTTTACATAATGTATTGGTTTGCAACTTCTCCAACCTCAAGATTTTTCAACCCCCTGAATAGAATACCTCAGAACAGTACAAATATGCAGAACAGATGTTGTTTCAAGCACACCTGATGCAACTAATCAAGGGCTTAATTAGTTGCACCAGGTGTGCTTGAGCTGGAACACGTGAAATACCTGAACTGCCTAGGTGTTTGCTGAGTATAACGTTGGACTGCATAGAAATATGCAGTCAAAAGAATGAAGCTTGTTGTGCTGAGCTATTTCAATTGGTTTTGTTTGATTTGTTCACTGCAAACGGCTGAAATTTTTTTACTGCCGCTTGATAGGATTTAACACAACTTAACAGCACAACATCTCTGCCCAAGTTGTTGAATGTTATCCACACAGCACCCCTGGAAATACTGCGCAAACTAGTATCTTCTATCCAGAGTACGTGAAGAACATAGACCACTCAGGAAGAAATAGTGACTTCACAGAAATGTTTTATTAAACAAAGTTAAACAAAATTAGTTCGGGGGCTAAACATGTGACTGGGGATTCGCAGGGAAAAGAAGTTCTCGGTAAGTAGAACCAATTGTTACCCTGCAATCCCTGGTGACTCTAGATCAGGGGGTGTCTGTCACGGACTGGGTCCAAGCTGATGACTGGGAGGACCCAGCGCGCCCGATGGTTGTATGCAGGAGTCACGATGCAGTAGTGGAGTCTGGGCAGGGCCTGGTTGCAGGGTGACCACACTCGCCCAGGTGATGATCACCTAGGGAAATGCAGCCAAACACCAGCGCCCTGATATGGCAGCGGATGTAGTACAGAACAAAGCGAAGATATATCCTGCAGGCACCGTGGAGCAGGCATAAAGCATAACACATGAATCACGTGCAGGATGCTGCAGGCTGGGAGAATGGAAGCTAGGCAAAGGTTAATATAGCAGATACATAACAAGCAAGGGAAAGGGAGACCAGGCAAGAAACATGATATAAGATATACACGAGAAGTGGCTAGAAACATGACATGAATAGCGCAAGGTATAAACAGGCACAAGACAAGGAATAAACATAACCAGACAAGACATACATGTTACAGGGCACAACAAAGGACAGGGAAGAAGGCAAGGAACACAGGGGAAGGAGTGAGGAGCCGGAACCCTCGGACGCTTCTTCCTTTAAGCAAGGATAGGAAATCTTAACTGGGACATGGGGAGAGGAGAGAGGAACCGGAATCCTCAGATGATTCAAGGAAGAAGGGCAAAGGTACATAAAAGACAGACAAACATGAATACAGAAACTAGCCTAGGACTACAAGATAACTATTGGAGATTCCGTCACATGATATGGCCATAGTATGCTTAGCCCACCACTACGCCAAAGTACTCCAATGACGGTGGGTCCTAACGCTAATCCCTGCTGACAAAGATACAAAACAAACCACACGTGTAAACCAAACACACAGCACTGAGACATACCTTAGACTGCAGACTACAGACTGATACAAACAGAACACACAGGTGGGGCACACCTAATAAAGGAAGCAGAGCTGAAGCAAAGAGCCGGAGCAGAAGCAAGGAATGGAAAATAGAACAAAGCAAAAGGAAATCCAGGAATGGATCAAAGCAAAACAGGGAAACTAAAGCAGGACAGATATGCAGCTCCGCAGCCTGGGCAGAACGTGACAGTGTCCAAGATTTTTCTGCAGTGGACCACCTCATCAGAAATATATATGTGCGTGGGTCTTTAGTAAGATATGCAGACTGAAATAAAGTAAGTGACATAAAACCTTTACTTTTCCTCTCACTGATTTCGGGGCCTAGAAAGTTTTGTCCTCTGAAGTAACTACAAATTTAGGATTCTGGATAAGTAAAAATTAAATAGTTTTATTTATTCTAGGGATGCACCGAAATGAAAAATCTGGACCGAAACAAAAATAAAGCAAAATTAACAGCAATCTCAGGCCAACATGTACTGATTGCCTGGGCATGATAGGAGTGTGATTGCTGCTAATCGTATATAAATTAATATTACTGTATTTTTTCTCCAATTTTGGTGTTACTTACTTTTAACCCCTTAATGACACGACTGTTTCTTACTCGTAGTACATTTTGGGACAATGGCTCTTAACATTTTTCAGTGTTGCTGTTTAGCTGTAATTTTCTTCTTTCTCGTTTTGTGTACCCACACATTATATATTGGTTTTTTTTCAGTACAAACAGGGCTTTCTTTAGATACCATTATTTTTATCATATCTAATTTACTATAAAAAAAAAGATAAAATATGGTGATTTTTTTGTGAAAAAAATGACTTTTTCCTCACTTTTCTTTGAAAAATCTTCTACTGATCTGCAAAAAATGAATGAAAAAAACCTGCTAAATATATTCTATTTGTCCTGAGTTTAGAAATACCCAATGTTTTTATGTTTTTTTTTTTTTTTGCTTTTTGCTGCACGTTATGGGGCAATAAGTACCAGCAGGGTTTTGCCATTTCAAAACCATTTTTCCCCAAATCTGGTCATTCTGCCCCATGTGCTATTTCAGGTATCTTTGAGGCCGGCCAATGCAATTTACCCCATCAAACCATATGTTTAAAAAAACTAGACAACCCAAGGTATTTCAAATACTGGTATTTTAACGCTTTCTATGCACTAAATCTACCACTAGCCTTTGTCAAACTTTATGGTAGTCAAAATTTTTTTGTATTTTTTCTCACACACGTACTCCGGGTATAAATTTACCACTCCTGGTGTATGTCCCGGTCAAACACCCTAATATGTTCAGCAACATCTCCTGAGCGCAGTGATACCCCACATGCATTGGTTTATTGGGTTATTTGGGAGGTAAAAGACCACCTTTGTGAGGTGTGTATTTTTTTGCCGTATAGACATCTGGTCAGTCTGTGCCCACGTCCCATATTTAGGACATCTCTGAAGCCGGCCAATTCAATTTACCCAATCAAATCATACATTTTTTAAAACTAGGTACCCTATGGGCATTTATAATACCAATATTTTAACTCTTTCCATGTGGGAATTTTTTGGGAAGATATAGCACTAATTGTAGGACTTGCTCATAAACATTTATATATATATATAAAAAACAAAAACTGTCTGCGCTTCTTACCCTAATAAAGTTGGCAACAAATATATAAATATAATATATATATATATATATATATATTATACAGAATCTGTATTTATTTGAAAAATACCTAGAGTGCTGGTAACTATCCATAGACTGTGTATATTACTTTGCCTTGTTACCTAGCACCAGGCTACACCAGAATTGGTTTGGAGTGCAATGCCGCTGTTGAACAGCAAGTTAACACTACCACGTACATGCATGCCAAGCCAGCCAGTACATGCAGAAACCTGGCTAGCTGCCCCACTTGTGCATTGATGCTGCCAGCAATATTGAGTCTGCACATCACTTACAGCCTCCCTGTGCCATGCCCCCCACATCTATCACACGCATTCATATACTCATTCATTTTTTCACAGCTTCATTCCCTCAATCACACATACTCATTCATACACCCTTCCCTATACCCTTACCTGCTTTGCAGCTCTCTGTGCCTCTCAGACTTCAGCGGTGGCAGCTGCTTCCCTCTGCGTTGTTCGCATTCCTGGTGTGTGTGTGTCTGGGTGTCGGCGGTGTGTTGCAGAGCATGTCCTGGTGTGTGTCTGGGTGTCGGTGTGGCAGAGTCTGTCCTTGTGTGTGTGTCTGGGTGTCGGTGTGGCAGAGCCTGTCCTCCTGGGTGTCGGTGTGGCAGAGCCTGTCCTGGTGTGTGTCTGGGTGTCGGTGTGGCAGAGCCTGTCCTGGTGTGTGCATGGCAGAAAGTGAAAGAATGAAACCCAGTGTCAAAAATAAATGTGAGGAAAAAAGGGGTGTTGAAATAAAAGAAATACTTTCCTTTTCTTTGACCGAGTGTACAGCCGCAACCCTAAAAACATGAAGTGTTGAAAAACCAATCCAAAAAAGACTTCTAGGGGCGCTTGTAACCACCGATCTCAGTAACTCAAAAAAAAAAAAAGTTACATATATGGAATGATAGTGTAATACGGCCAACAACTCAAGAACTTCAGAATAAACGCCAATAATTGCACTGACAATATGTATGAGTCATTCAGGCCTCCAAAAGCAAACTCCTTGGTGTGTGTGCCAGTTAATCCGAAGTTAATCCAAAATTTTTGAGTTGTTGACCGTATTACACGATCATTCCGTATATGTCGTTTTTTGTTTTTTTTGAGTTACTGAGATCGGTGGTTACAAACGCCCCTAGATGGAAGTCTTTTTTGAATCGGTGTGTGTGTGGCAGAGCCTGTCCTGGTGTGTGTGTGGGTGTCTGTGTGACAGAGCCTGTCCTGGTGTGTGTGTCTGGGAGTCGGTGTGGCAGAACCTTGCCTTGTGTGTGTGTCAGGGTGTTGTTGTGGCAGAGCCTTTCTGTGTGTGTGTGTGTTTAGGTTTCGGTGCGGCAGAGCCTGTCCTGGTGTGTGTGTTTGGGTGTCGGTGTGGCTGAGCCTGTCCTGGCGTGTGTGTCTGGGAGTGGGTGTGGCAGAACCTTTCCTCGTGTGTGTGTCAGGGTGTTTGGGTTCCGGTGCGGCAGAGCCTGTCCTGGTGTGTGTGTTTGGGTGTCGGTGTGGCTGAGCCTGTCCTGGCGTGTGTGTCTGGGAGTCGGTGTGGCAGAGCCTGTCCTGGTGTGTGTGTGTCTGCATATTTTATTAAAAAGGATCAGTGGCACTAAATTGTGGCTTCAGGCATCCTCTGTATGATTTTTTTTTAGTGTACTGATTACTCCCAGTCCCATCACATAAGATTCTATCTTGTATTATCTGCTTCGCACTGATGTTATCTTTATGCATTATACATCGATGCCAATGACTTAAGATTCTGTCTATTTTATTTATTTCCATAAAATGGCCACCAAAATCCTCAGCACCAGGCCCATGATGCTCTTAATCCGGCCATGCCTCCAGTGTGCATCAGCCAGCTTAAATCCAGCTTCTACCCACAGTGTGCTCCAGCTTTGTGCAGTTTTATTTGGCTAAACTTGTTTTAAATGACATATAAAAATTGATCAAAAAACTTTTCCACTGCTTTTTTCATTATCGCCAAATTAACCCTGTATTAAAATGCATTATAAAGCTAAAAGGCCATATTCTCTCTTTCTGATGAAGTGGCCCTCTGCAGAAAAAACTTAGACACCCCTGCTCTAACGAATAAACCTGCATATGTTTTAACTTGAACTGATGGACAATGCAAGCTCCCTCTATTTACCACCTTAGACTTTTGCACATTGGGGATTATTGTAATTATATTTTTTTTAAAAAACTACGTAAAAAGTGTTTTTGTCATCTTATAACAAACAGGATTCTGGATGCATTTTAATTTAAATCATTATTCTGTCTGCCATTTCACTTAGTTTGTTTAGAGGCTTTCATGGATATTTATTCAGTAAATAAACCCTCACAAGCCTTAACTTAATATATCAATGACAAATAACTCTTTTAACCCATGTACTTAAAAATAAAAATGTATTAGTATCTGATGATCCCTAATTTTAAAGCATAAAGAAGCCAGGCTGTCTATATGTTCTCCTGCAAACTCCTTCATTGATGGATACACCTCTAAAGAGGTGAATAATTATGTCTCTGCCACATCAGTTATTTATTTTCCATATAAGTTTGTTTTATTAGTGGGTTAATCCATTTTCATGATTCTTTATACGTATTCAGGACTATAAGAAATTTTTGGATGATGGTGTTCCTCATGTTCTCATTGACGTTCGACCACAGGTTGAAGTGGATATTTGTCATTTGCCGCACTCTACTAGTATCCTTTTCTGTATTTCAATTTGAGGGGTATAAGAACACACTTTGATGTCCCTAACAGACAATTTTGAAATGAAAAAAAATAAAAACACTTAGCTAGAAGCTGCATAAATTGGTGGAAGCGATTTCTGTAAATTTTGGCAGTAAGTGTTCGCCCCAATACATCTCTTGCTTAGAAAATAGCTGGGGGTGCACAAAGGGGCAAATGCATATGGGGATTCTGCAGAACCCCCCATGCATTTGTAAAAAGGGATACTAAATAAATCGAAATGAAACTCTCAGCTATCATATGCATTTAAATACACATGATGGCTAAAGCTTCCCTTTAACCAGGCTTGTCTCAGGACTATTCATGGATTTCTTGCATCCACTAGCAAAGTGTACCTAGTTGGTAAACACTAAGTTGTCCTGTACATTTTCTAATGTCCTAAACCTCCGTACTGTTTTTACTCCTTGTGTGTTATAAGGCAAATTCACACTTTACTGAATGAGTTTTCTTGCTATAAATACCTCAAGATATATCATTGACCCACTTGGAACAGAAAAATGAATTATGGATACATTACCTGAGCACTAAATTGGCCGAAATAAAGTGCATTGAAAATCAGACCGCCAAAACAGGTTTGTGAATGTTTCCAAGAAAAACTGTAATGAATGCTGAAAAGTATTTTATTTATATTAGTTTTTTTTTGTTTAAATATTTGATACTAAATATATTCTGGTGTATGCGCTAGTGCCAAAACAAATAGGTTATATAAAAATATATTTAATAGATGCTTATTGCATCAATATTTAAAGTACATAATTGAACATATAAAAAACAATTGATTATAATATACAATCAATATGCAAAACAAATGCACAAATGTCAGTGACCTGATGCATTTCGCCCTCAAGGCCTTTAAGGCCTGTTTCGAATATTTGCCCGTTCTCATGTTCTTTTCGGGCGTATATTTGTGTACATTCTTTGTGTTCAGTTTTTTTCTTCATTTTTTTCCGTTTGTTTTGGCAGGGGTTAATACCCAGTAAAACAATTTTAAAAGTCTGTAAGAGCAACTCTATTGGTCACTGACAGGCGGCTCCTCTGCCATCTACGAATGAAGGGCAGTTGCTCTTATGGACCTTTAATTCTTGACGCTGTAGCCATTAGTCTCCCCAGGCCAAGTTGCTCCAACCTGTACATTGCCCTGTTCTTTGCCAGTTACAGCTCGGAGCAACTTGTACTGGAGAGACTGTTGGTATCCCTGCTCCAGGCGTTAAAGGCCCATACGAACAACTCTTTTGGTCACCGGCAGGGGCTCCCTGCCAGGGACCAATAGAGTCACACATGCTTCTGACGCCAAAACAAGTTTCGGTATCAGTAGTTAAAGGTCTGTACAGACAACTCTATTGGTCGCCGACAGGGGGAAGCTCAGTGCTGGCGACCAATAGGGTCGCTCATACGGACTTTTAAAATCCTGGCGCCCTGTTTGTCCTGTACTTGGCCTGGGATCTGTCAGGGTTTCGGCCTACCTGCACTGTCTTTCCTCCTCATGGCTCTCTGTTAGGCCGCGCCCCCTTCCTCTTCCAACTTTATGTCCAAGTTAACCCCTCCTCTTCCTGCAGGCTGTGACTATATTAACCAGCTAGTTCAGTTGCTGGTTGCCCTTTCGTGTTTCCGGACCTGTGAGCGCGTGCTTCCTTCCAGTGTTTGATTCTTGTATATGACCAGGCCTGTCTGATTCCCATTCTGGTGCTGACTCCTGCCTGCTTTTGGACTACGTGGATTTCTGGACTCCTGACCTTGGCTCATATGACTACCCGTTCTGTCTCCTGACCTTGGCTTGTTCTACGACCACCCGCTTGTCTTATGTTTTGGATTCTTGTTATTATTTTATTTTAATAAACATTTTGACCAGTACCTTTTTGCCTCCATCCTGATTCACTGGTACCCTGACATTACGAAAGGGCCATGAATCCTGATGGTACTGGTGCTCTTCCTGTTCCTACAGTCTTCACCCGGTTGGACCAACAGGATCACAGGTTGGACCAGTTGGCTGCTGCAGTACAGACACTCCTTAACCTTACGGTGCATTTGGAACCACCACCTGCACGACCTATAGCTCCGGCTCCTTATGTTGTTCCTGCACCAGCTGTTGCAGCTGAACCACTGGCTCCCAGAGGCATGAGTGGTACTGCTCCTCTGCCCCAACGCTATGGAGGGGACCCCACCCAGTGCCGTGGCTTTTTGAACCAGGTTGGCATATATCTCGAATTGGTGCCTGAGGTTTTTTCGACCGAGCGGGCCAGGGTTGGTTTCCTGATCTCACTACTAACCGACAAAGCTCTAGCATGGGCTAATCCACTTTGGGAGGCGAATCGGCCTGTTGTGCAAAATTATGCAGAGTTTGTGGTTTATTTCCGTAGAGTCTTCGACATTCCGGCCCGCGCTACCTCTGCTGCCAAACACCTTATGTCCATTCGCCAGGGGAATAGGACTGTCTGATTATGCGATTGAGTTCCGTACCTGGGCAGCAGAGGTCGGGTGGAACAATGAGGCTCTAGTGGCTGCTTTCTTCCATGGTCTGAGCGATTCCATAAAGGATGAAGTAGCAGCTAAGGATCTCCCTACTGACCTCGAAGCCTTAATCACCTTCCTGACCCTTATTGATACAAGGCTTAGGGAGAGACCCTCTTTCAAGGAACGCCTGAGGAGGCATCCTTTTAGGTTGGCGCCAACCTTTTTGAACCCACCCGTTCCTCCCTCTCCTACCGCGCCTCCTGTGGATGTCCTGCCGGAGGGCGTTGAGCCCATGCAGTTGGGAGCTACCCGGCTCTCTGAGGCCGTGAGAGCGTACCGTAGGAGGGAGGGCCTATGTCTTTACTGTGGCCAAAGTGGGCATTTGCTACGTTCCTGCCCAACTCGCCCCGGGAAACGCTCGTACCTAGGGTCCGGTCGGGGACATACTCTAGGTGGGCTTACCCGGTCCCCTAACATCTTCAAAAACAAGCCTCTAGTTACGGTTGTTTTGTCATGGCCAGTGGCTTCGATTGTTACCAAAGCGCTCATAGACTCAGGTGCTGCCGATGCCTTTATTGACACCTCCTTTGTGGCTAACCATTGTATACCTGTTATTAACAGGGAGAAGCCCTTGGCCGTCCAGGCTATTGATGGTAGGCCCCTGCAGCCTTCGCTCATTACCAAGGAGACTATTCCTCTCTCCATGTCCATCGGGGCTCTCCATCAGGAGAAGATCCAGTTCCAGATGATCTCCTCTCCTTACTTTCCTGTGGTGTTGGGCTATCCGTGGTTACAAAAACATAATCTTACCCTCGACTGGCGGCAGTCTGAGGTGTTAGCCTGGTCGCCTTCTTGCCAAAAGGAGTGTCTTTGCAAAGTTATCAAGGTCCTTTGTACTGATGCTACCCCAGTGTTGCCACAAGGATACAAGGACTATGCTGATGTCTTTGACAAAGTTCGGGCTGGTTCCCTACCTCCCCATAGGTCCTATGATTGCGCCATAGAACTCCAGCCAGGCGCTGCTCCTCCTCGTGGTCGAGTCGACCCGTTGTCAGTTGCTGAGAATAAGGCTATGGAGGATTATGTTTCCGATGCCCTGGCTAGGGGATTTATATGTAAATCCACTTCCCCCGCTGGTGCCGGCTTTTTCTTTGTAAAAAAGAAGGGGGGTGAACTTAGGCCCTGTATTGATTACAGAGGTCTGAATAAAATTACGATCAAAATTGCATATCCAATACCGTTGATCACTGAGCTTTTTGATCGGTTAAAAGGGGCCAAGCTGTTCACCAAGTTGGATTTACGTGGGGCCTACAATTTGGTACGCATTAAGCAAGGACACGAATGGAAGACAGCACTATGAATATCTGGTTATGCCTTTTGGCTTATGCAATGCCCCTGCTGTCTTCCAGGAGTTTATCAATGACGTACTCAGAGATATGCTACAGGAGTGTGTTGTTGTATACCTTGACGATATACTCATACACTCGCCTTCTCTCGAGACCCATATCAGTGACGTCAAACGTGTGCTCCAACGCCTTAGAGAGAATGGTTTATACTGTAAGTTGGAGAAATGCGAGTTCCATAAAAACCAGGTTACATTTTTGGGCTATATTATTTCTGATAAGGGCTTTTCTATGGACCCTCAGAAGGTTTCTGCGGTACTTGATTGGCCTCGTCCTGTTGGTCTTCGGTCTGTCCTACGCTTCCTCGGTTTTGCTAATTATTACCGCAAATTCATACGCAACTTCTCTGATTTAGTCAAACCCATTACTGACCTCACCCGAAAAGATGGTGATCCTTTACGATGGCCTCTGGTTGCGATTCAGGCGTTTGAGGATTTGAAAAAAGCATTCGCGTCCGCTCCCGTCTTGGTCCACCCAGACCCGACACTACCATTCATCCTGGAGGTAGATGCGTCTGAGACAGGAGTAGGCGCCCTTCTGTCTCAACGTCCTAAACCTGAAGGCCCGCTACACCCGTGTGGCTTCTTCTCAAAAAAACTCTTTCCAGCCGAATGCAACTACGAGATTGGTGATAGGGAACTTCTGGCTATAATTCTGGCACTCAAGGAATGGCGTCATCTCCTTGAGGGGACCACGACACCTGTTTTGATTTTAACAGATAACAAGAATTTGACCTACCTCTCCGAGGCCAAAAGATTGACTCCTCGGCAAGCTCGGTGGGCCTTATTCCTTTCCAGGTTTAATTTTCTGGTATCTTACCTCCCGGGCTCGAAAAACGTACGTGCGGATGCTTTATCTCGACAATTCACTTCCTCTTCCAGAGAAGAAGTGCCTCCGACACCGATTATTCCTCCCGATCGCATCCTGGCAAGCATCCGTACCAGTCTGACCTCCCCATTGGGGGAGAAAATCCTGGCTGCACAAAATCAGGCTCCACCGTGCACACCGCCTGGCAAGTGCTACGTACCTGTTCCCCTCCGACATTCCTTGTTGCGCACTTACCATTGTTCTAAGGCCGCGGGCCACCCTGGTAAGAATCAAATGATTTGGGGTATGACCCGTCAGTTCTGGTGGCCCAAGATCCGTAATGATATTAAGGAATTTGTTGCCTCCTGCCAGACCTGTGCTCAAAGTAAAGATCTCAGGGATCTTCCTGTGGGTTTACTGCAACCTATTCCCAATGGCGAAAGACCCTGGACACACATTTCCATGGACTTCATTGTGGAACTCCCTCCCTCCCAGAACAATACTGTCATTCTGATGGTAGTGGATCGGTTCTCCAAGATGTGCCACTGTATCCCACTTAAGAAACTCCCGTCTGCGCAAGAATTGGCAAACGTCTTTACGAGGGAGATCTTTAGGCTGCACGGAATACCTAAAGAAATAGTCTCGTATAGAGGGAGTCAGTTTGTGTCTCGTTTTTGGCGTGCCTTTTGTCTCCAGTTGGGGATACGCCATTCCTTTTCCTCGGCCTACCACCCACAATCTAACGGAGCCGCAGAGCGCTCGAACCAGGGCTTGGAGCAGTACCTTCGTTGTTACATTTCGGATCATCAGAGCAACTGGTCTGACCTGTTGCCTTGGGCGGAGTTTGCTCATAATAGCCATGTATCCACCGCCTCTGGTCTCTCGCCTTTCCTGGTAAACTACGGGATGCAACCTGCCATGCTACCCGATAGCTTTCCACCCCAGAGCATCCCTGCTCTCGAGGACCGTCTACGCAAACTCCGATCCATGTGGGCACGGGTCAAGGACTCACTCCAGTTATCAGCACGACGGTACAAGCTCCAGGCTGACCGCAAACGGCTTCCGGCTCCTTCCTACCAGGTCGGGGAGAGGGTTTGGTTATCCTCTCGCAATCTGAACCTCCGGGTTCCCTCTCACAAACTGGCCCCTCGTTTTGTGGGTCCCTACCGTATTCTGCGTAAGGTTAATCCGGTGGCTTATGCCTTAGATCTTCCTCCCAACATGCGTATTCCGAATGTCTTCCATGTCTCGCTGCTGAAACCACTTGTTTGCAACCGATTCACTGCTTCAGCTCCTCGCCCTCGCCCGATTCCGGTTGATGGTCATGATGAATATGAAGTTCAGTCTATCATCGATTCTCGTGTGTCCAGGGGTCGCCTGCAGTATTTAGTTCATTGGAAAGGATATGGACCTGAGGAACGATCTTGGGTACCTGCCCAGGATGTTCATGCCCCTAGACTGGTACGAGCCTTTCATGCGCATTTCCCCTCTAAACCTGGTCCCTCCCCCCGGGGGAGGGGTACTGTCAGGGTTTCGGCCTACCTGCACTGGCTTTCCTCCTCATGGCTCTCTGTTTGTTAGGCCGCGCCCCCTTCCTCTTCCAACTTTATGTCCAAGTTAACCCCTCCTCTTCCTGCAGGCTGTGACTATATTAACCAGCTAGTTCAGTTGCTGGTTGCCCTTTCGTGGTTCCGGACCTGTGAGCGCGTGCTTCCTTCCAGTGTTTGATTCTTGTGTATGACCCGGCCTGTCTGACTCCCATTCTGGTGCTGACTCCTGCCTGCTTTTGGACTACGTGGATTTCTGGACTCCTGACCTTAGCTCGTATGACTACCCGTTCTGGCTCCTGACCTTGGCTTGTTCTACGACCACCCGCTTGTCTTATGTTTTGGATTCTTGTTATTATTTTATTTTAATAAACATTTTGACCAGTACCTTTTTGCCTCCGTCCTGATTCACTGGTACCCTGACAGGATCCTCTGTCTGAGCTCCTCTGCCCTTCACTGGTAGGTGCCAGTGGAGGCCCCTGCCAGCGACCAATAGAGTTGCTTGTACGGACTTTTAAATCCTACGGATTCCTGTTCCCGTTAACCCCTGCAATGCTGCTTAGAGAGAAGGTAGGCTAGACACAGTGGGAAGGGACCAGGGCAATTAGGTAGGAGATATTAACGATTAAAGATGAATACGAAGATTCTTGGTGTTGTGCTTCTTCGTCTTCGTGTACCTTTAATCACCGTCATATTAGTTTATTCGGTATTTGGTTTGAACAAAGAAAACGCACTATTCGTGTTCATTTTCATGTTCTTCCGAATACGAATGCACACGTCTACTATTTATTTGTTTTGGAGCTAGCGCATACACCAGAATAGATTTTGTATATTCTTCTTTTTGGTAGTTAGGGAACACTACCAACTGGTAGTATTGCAGCAGTTACTCTATTACATGTTTTTCTCTCTTGATTATTTATTTATTTTTTTTTATTTTTTTTTATTTACTTGACTTATATTACGGCACAGACCAATACACTGTTGAAATATATTTGATACTGAGTTATGCTTTTTACCAACCTGTAATTTCCCAGGCACCCCTATTATATAAGAATGCACACTACAGAGTACATGCATTATTCCAAAACGCAAAAAAATCAATAAAGCACGACATAGAATTTCCTCCTTGATCTAAATTTTCCTGCCACTAAATGGCTGTTTAAACTGTCAATCAGTGGCAGTAAAATAATTGAGTCAAAAATCAAAATGATCAATGAGTGTCGTGACACGGACAGATGTCCAACAAGTACTTTGGTTATGATGTTAGTTATGTCATATTTAGAGATGCTAGCACTGTCCAGCATCAGCAAAGCTGTTCAAACTTGATTAGATAAAATAACTCTGTGTTGACTGCAATCAACAATTAATCTAAACTATGTCTTTTGTTGCAGTGGTGGTGATTTGCAAACATGGAAACGATTCTCAAAAGGCTGTGAAAGTATTAAAAGAGTTGTCTGGAAAAGAAGTAGATTTGATTATAGCAAAAGATGTGCAGGGTGGATTGATGGCATGGGCTAAAAAAATTGATCCCACTTTTCCTCAGTATTGAGCATCTAACAAAAATACTAACACTAATATAATGGTTATGACATTACATGTGATTGCATATACTTAAAGAATTAAATATGTATAAATGTATTTGTGAATAGGTTCATTAGTTACTGCAAACTCATTTCTATAAAATATAGGATGTTATGATAGTAAGAGTCTGAATTAGAAATGTATAAATGTGATTAGGAAAAATATGTACATGTAATAAAAGAGTGAATTACAAAACAAATATAAGCTTTTTATGTACTCCAGTTTACAAAATCAAATTTAGCACGTATATATAAGTAAACATTTTATGTATAATATTAGTTTATAGTGAAAAGAAAAAGAGTGATATTCAGCGCTTAAAATAAAAATGCCAGATATCTGGTGTAATGACACAACTTAAACAAGTATAATACCTTGGTGCTGCAGAACCAACACACTGACCACAAGTGTGTAAAAGATAATACACAAAAAAAAGAAATAAAGTGCTGCGCAAAATTTACAAACGACACCACGATATGTGCGGAAATTAAATACTTAAATTCATTAAAGTGGATTCTTCAATAGGTTCCTCTGTTGGGAAGCCCATAGAGCCCCTTCTGGGGAATGGAGTTTCTTCTTTGTACCGGTGTACCAGAAAAGACCGGAGGAGAAAGAGTTAAAAAAAAAGTAGTAGCGTTAATATAAATAAAAAAGGTAGTATCTTACATATAAGAATACTTTAACGCTCCCGTGGAAAGGACCAGAATAATGCTGTGTTGTAGCAGTAACAGCTTGGTTCTCACAGGAGTCCTCTGTGTCCACTTCCTCAATGGGCGTATTCAGCACAACGCGTTTCACCAATCGGCTTCCTCAGGTGCATAGTCTCTCCACCTCCAGTCTTCCCATTTATAGAGCCATTAACCTCTTCTCTACCGATCACTTGATTAATTGAGTCCATTAACCCCTTCTTTACAAAATCACTCAATTACCATAAAAATATAATTAATAGATAAAACACGTAAAAAATAGCCACAAATATTAGTTTATAGCAGCGACAAGTCCATGCAAACAGCATACACTTTCTCCTAGGCCATAGAGATATGCTGTTGTATTGAAGTTAAATAAAAATGGGAGCCCAGTAACCAGGGAACACACCATATGCACTAGGAATAAACTTCCCGTAAACTGAGGATAAGGTCAAACACACCAAAGAAACAGCAAAACGATAATGCAATCCGAGATCGGAAGTAACCAGCAAAGGAGCAAATCCGAGGTCAGGGGCAGTCAAGGTATACAATACTAAAGTGCAGCAGAGAATAGAATACTAGACAAAGAGAGAGTGAGGTTACCTTTTAAATGTTCCTGGGTCTTGCAGTTGAGATATCCGGACGTGATGTCACCAGGAGCGCATATGTGCATGTCTGATCCTTGTGGCAGAGAAAAGTAAAACTTTTTTTTTTCCAGTAAAAGTTCAGCTTTTCATTGATAGTCGTCAAGGTAAACTTTGCATTGTGGGTGAGGACAAGTGTTAAGTATATAAAAATGTAAAAAAATACAAATTTCCATTCTATTTTATATAACTACCCTAAATGAGTTTGGTTAAAAAAAATGTTGCACCATATCACAAAGCTCACATTGTCTCAAGCTGGTTTCTTAAACATGACAATGAGTTCACTGTACACAAATGGCTTCCACAGTCACCAGATCTCAGTCTAATAGAGCAATAGACCACGTCCCCATAGTCTAAGACCGGTATTAAGATTTATTTTACAACTTGTTTGCTTAGATGGTGATCAATACTAGATTTGTTCAGTATAGAGGGCCAATCCTATGAACACTTTGATATCTTGTCAATATAAAGACCAAAAAAACAAGCTGGGATCTATCCACATACCAAGGAGTTGACCTGGGTCAGATTATAGCTCGACTTGGATTGTTTATTTTATGCAATTCAGCTTTTGTCCCAAACATGGACACAGTCTTTTCAATGTTGAGGAATAGTTTGTTGCTAGTTATCCACTTTTAAAACTTAGAAAAGTGATCTTTTACCACGGATTCTACTTATGACAGTTTTTTCCTGCTCATGTAAATGATGGTATAGTCAGCATACATATTCACAGTAGCTAGAGTGCACCAAAGAGGCTAGATCATTTCTAAATAGCGAGAACAGCAGGGGCTCGAGAAGGGGCAGAGCCCTTAAGGCACTCCACACTCAAAAGACACATATTGAGTTCTGTCAGTTACAAAGGAACAATTTAGTTTGTTCAGCAGAAGATCAACCCTATCAAAGGCCTTTGCAAAGTCTAGAAAAACTGTTCCAGTAAGTTTACGTCTCTCCATGTCACTCTGGATATCATTGATCACTTTTAAGAGGGAAGTAGCCATGGAGTGGTTAGGACAAAACCCAGATTGAAGAGAGGTTAGAAAGTTAGACCGCAAGTTAGCACTTGCACAGTTGCTCATAGGCAGATTTCTCCAAGGCCTTAGGTAGGATAGGTAACAATGAAATAGGCCTGTCAAACTACAGGTCAATAGTCGCTTGTACAGGACAGGGAGCTCCTCTGGGAGAACCCCATCTGGTCTGCCCTAAACAGACTCCCACGAACTAGCCGGCTATGGGGCTTCACATGGGCGGAAAAGCTCCATGCGGCTGACCGGGACCTAGCCACAAATCCACGGAACCGTGACGATGCCTGCTGACAATTTGAACTGTGTCAGTGCAGACACCTGTTGTTGTCACTCTTTTGGGTTTACAGTATGCTTGTAGTAGGCAAAACTCAGAGGTGGTTACGGAGAGGGGAGCTCATTTGGGAACCCTGGTTTTATTACCCATTTTTAAGACCTGGGTTTAGCCAGCAGCGGCTATGGAACTCTGGACGTTTTTGGATCACTCCGAAATAGTGCCTCTTTGTCGGATGGGCATTGCTGGCCATATGCAAATTATGCTTGTGTCTATAAATAGCTTGTTCCACAAAAAGGAGTTTGTTTTCCACCTCAACATTAGTCTGATGATTGGGGTGGGCTGGTGTGACAACTTATTAGCACTCTGTAGCTAAGCTCCGGCTAGCCACAGTGCCAGCACGGCTCCATTAGATAGCTGTCAGCAGCGCTAGTCTCATCCAGCACTGAAAGGGTTAACTGCTGGTGTCTCGGCAGAAGGAAGCACAGCTTGGTGGGAGTACCCAGTCGGGGTATCCTGTCATGCTACACCACTGCTCTGCCTACAGAGCAATACCTGAGGCAACAGATTATATGCTCAATGGCCACTTTATTAAGTACACCTGTTCAATTGCTTGTTAACGTAAATAGCTAATCAGCCAATCATATGGCAGCAACTCAATGCATTTAAACATGTAGACGCATTAAAACCAATTTCAGTTTTTTTTTACGCACAGCCATCTCTAGGGTTTACAGAGAATGGTCCAAAAAAGAGAAAATATCCAGCGAGCGGCAGTTGTGTGAATGAAAATGCCTTGTTGAGGTCAGAGGTCAGAGGAGAATGGGCAGATTGGTTGGAGATGAAGGAAAGGCAACAGTAACTCAAATAACCACTCGTTACAACAAAGTTATGCAGAATACCATCTCTGAATGAACACGTCGAACCTTGAAGCAAATGGGCTACAGCAACAGAAGACAGGGTGCCACTCCTGTCAGCTAAGAACAGGAAACTGAGGCTACAATTCGCACAGGTTTACCAAAATTGAACAATGGAAGGCTGGAAGAACGTTGCCTAGTCTGATGAGTCTTAATTCCAGCTACAGCATTCAGATGGCTGGGTCAACATGAAAGCATGAATCCATCCTGCTTTGTGTCCATGGTTCAGGCTGGTGGTGTTGTAATGGTGTTGGGGACATTTCCTTGGCACACAATTGAGCATCAGCCTAGCTGTCGGACAACCGGACACATAGGGTGGGCAAGGGTTAACAATACCAGCCCTTTGGTCACTCGCCACCACAAAAACCATTCCAGACTGGTAATACACTACTTTTACCAAGTTATGTTTTAAGCCGATGATCCAAACCCAGCATAGAAGATCACCCTAAATTCCATATCATACCATATATTAGCGGAGTTACAACTAATGGTCACTGAGGCTGAACCTGAGTGAATTTATGGCAGAACTCTGGTATGTATAAGTTGTTCGTCAGTCTAAGTGGTTTTACAACACATCTGGCTAGGCTAACCCTTCCATGTCACAAAGCTCACATCATCTCAAACTGGTTTCTTGAACGTGACAATGAGTTCACTGTGCTCTAAAGGCCTCTACAGTCACCAGATCTCAATCCAATAGAGCACCTTTGGGATGAAGTAGAATGGGAGATTCACCTCATGGATGTGCAGCCGACAAATCTGCAGCAACAGCGCAATGCCATCGTGTCCATATGGACCAAAATCTCTGAGGAATGTTTCCAGCACCTTGTAGAAAGTATGACATGAAGAATGAAGGCAATTCTGAAGGCATCTGTAAATCCTGCTGGTTTTCACAGTCCAGGATTGTTGTGGGAGAGCTTCACTGATTTCTTTGAATTCAGCAGGGAAGGGGACTCTGATCTGCAGGACATTAGGGAATACAGAGAGGCTATGCTCGGTCTCGAAGAAGCCGAGACCTGATCTGGACTATCTAGTCATGAAAGAATGGCAGCTGTAAAGGGCATTCTGAGAGCTGCTTGACTGCTTCTGGCGGACTGCCCCAGAGCCAGAAGATATTACAGTCCGACAGAAGCACTGGCATCAGAGCAAAGTATCACTGGTCTTTGCCCACTTCTGTTTGTGGCCCAGCGACTGTGACTGCTTCACACCATCCGTTCCTGCACCCCTGGCTAAAGCACTGGCATAAGGGCAGAGTGCCGCTGACCTTTGTCCTCGTCGCTCAGGAGACAGGGCAGATTGCCCATCTCCCCAGCGTCAGCAGGAGCACCAGGGACGGGATGCAGGCAGCATCACTCCCCAGCGGCTGAGTGAGGGCCTGGGAGATGGTGCAGCAGGCATCAGAGGCACCAAGGAGGCGATGCAGGTGGTATCACTCCCCAGTGGCTGAGTGAACTTACAGGAGAAGGGGCAGTAACAGCATGGCTCATTAGATTGCTGTCCTGCTTCCTCTCGCCACCGCTAGTGTTGTCCAGCGCTGAAAGGGTTTACCGCTGGTGTCTTGTTAGAAGGAAGTGCAGCAGTACCCAGAGACACCGGTGCAGGGAACTCTGATCTCTGACAGCCGGGGACGGTCTGCGCGATGGACGCAGACAACCACCGCTGCTAACCGCACCTCCTTCCGGCTGCAGCAGAAATTGTCTACGCGAATCGCGTATACGTCTACACGCTGCCCCGGCTACACACCGGGGAGTTACAAGCAACAGTAAATTGTAGCGCTGCGGGGGATCTGGATCTTGGTCTTATAGTCAGACCTATTATAATTCAAGTTTCTAGGATAAATTGAGATATTGAATATCTATATTAGTAGTGTAAACAAAAGATGTTTACTTGATTGTTTCATTTCTCTTTTTTATTTCAATTGCATGATTTTACTTTAATAAATGTTAACCCCATGTTGTTCTTCTAGGTTATTACATATAGTTAAAGTAAAATTATTACGAATAGACTTGTTTACTGTGTATATTTCTATTAAAAGTATCAGTGATATTTGTAGTTATTTAATTTCTCTTAGTTGATGTTACAGAAAATTACAAAGCTCAAAATCATTATTTAGTCCATATGGTCTTAGGGTCTTTAAATTTATAAACCCATTTCATTTTGGGCTCACTGTTATGTTCAGTGAAATGGATTGACACACTGTGCTTATCATACCTTTTTTGAATAGTATGTACCATAGTTGCTCGATCATAAGACGACCCCCCAAAATCTGAATATTAATTAATATTTAAACATGTAAACTATTTTTTATATTTAATAAAAAGCAATTTCCTTTTATTTGCCAACCTGCCCCCCAGTTATGCACATCTGCCCCCAGGCTTCCCATTCTGCCTCCCTGATATGCCTTATACCCCCCATATGGCACTCTGCCTCCCTGATATGCCTTCAACCCCCTATATGCCACTCTGCCTCCAGAAATGCCTTATACCCCATTTATGTCACTCTGCCTCCAGAAATGCCTTTTAACTCCCTGTATGCCACTCTTCCTCCAGAAATGCCTTTTACCCCTATATGCCACTCTGGCATATAGGGGGTTAAGGCATATTATGGGACAGAGTGGCATATAAGGGGGTATAAGGCATTTCTGGAGGCAGAGTGGCATTAAGGGGGTTAAAGGGCATTTCCGGAGGTAGAGTGGCATACAGGGGGGTTAAAAAGCATATCGCGGGGCACTCTGCCTCCAGAAAAGACTTATGCCACCCATACAACACCCTCGACTTACCAGTGCTTCTGAATCCCTGGAGTCTGGTGGGGACATTGGGTGTTCCGACGGAACTTCTATGAGCACCGGAAGGTCATGTGACACCTGTGCTGCGTCACAGAAGCTATGGCCGAAGTACAAGCAGTAGCGGGGGATTTCTGCGTTCATCGAGCGGATGTTCGCCGGCACTGCGAGGAATTCTCCTCTCTGCTAGCCAGCGAACGTTCGCTCGATGAACGCAGACAACCCCCGCTGCTGCCGACGCCCAGTGTAAGTACCGGCAGCAGCTGAGGTTACCAGACAGGAGGATCCAGGTCCCCTGCAGCTTAGATCTTAGTCTCATATTCAGACCTCATTTGAGGTCTCATTATAAGACGACCTCGATTATAAGACGTGGCCCCAAGAGCAACGGGTATCCGAGTTGGACAATTGAGGTCTGATTAGAAGACGAGGGGTATTTTTCAGAGCATTTGCTCTGATATGTTCCTCTACTCTCACATGTAGAAGTCTAGAGGTTCTCCCTACATATTGTAGTCCACACAGACTTGTATAGCACGTGATTTGTTTTATGGTATACTGTTTTTTATCTGTATAGGATACAAACGCTTTTACTTTTTTTTTCCACTTTGTTGATACTCCTACATGCTAGACACATCACACAAGCAAAGAAACCTGTCGTTTGGAGAAAATTATTTATATTCTTTGGTTCTTATTTTAAATAGCTCCTCACTAGTTTATCTTTAATTTTCAGTGCCCCCCTAAAAACTATTTTAGGATGTTCTGATATAATTCCCTTTAAACTTGCATCTTTCTCTAAAATGTGGCAGTGCTTATTTATAATTTTTGCACCTTTCTTCTGGCTCCGTTGTAACTTAGTATCAATGGGATATTGTTTTCTTTTTCAAAATGTTTTTGTTACTTTTTTTGTTCTTTCTGAGCTACTTCTTTGAAAATTAAATCTAGTTTACGGGTCATATTTTTGTTATATTGTGTTATATCAGTGCGGTTTATTTTTATCCTAGTGAATTGGCTCATCGGGACATTTTATGGTACCAAGTAGCCAACACAGTAATAAAAACAAGGTCTATTACAGCATACATTTAATACAGGATTTTTTGAGGCAACCCATGATGTATGGATATACTGTGAGAGGGCAGGCCTTACTAGTTATGTAATTGAATTTCTGCACCAGTGATTGGTCTGAGAGAGTATGCGTCTCTGAATAACAATATATCATTTTCCATTATTTAAATTTTCTAAGTGATATGGCTGATATTTTTAAGCAAACTGTTAATGTGAGTGGTCTCTATAACAAAACTACCAAAAATTGGCCTGGTTTCCCAAGAGGAAAAAATGTGCCCCTCCCCCTGACACTAAGAGCCGTGAGAAAAACCGATTCATTTTAAGCTAAGATCTACATTTTCTGGGATCTACCGTATGTTCCCTATAAAACATTTTACTCCCATACCACATGCATGGGTAATAAACCCGTCTGATTAGATTCTAAAGTTTTATCATTCGCAATTCCGTGCTGAACTATCACCATGGAAACTAACGGAATAATCCCGCTTCTGAATATGGAACGCTGTGCCCCCCCCCCCATCGTTAGACTTCTCAGAACAATTACAGTAACTGCAAAATGTTAGACATTTCAATTATTAAACTAGAAAATGCGCCGCTCGTGCTAATTATAAACAAGAGAAAAGGTTTATAAATCTTAAATTTAAACTGCATATTTTAGCACCAGCTATCATTTGCACCCGAAAACATTTATTACCCCTACTTCGCGCGCCTCTCACGTCTCTGCTGTATCTATTTATAGCATCTTGCTCCTCGATTGGATCTCCCACTTGTTGTTCTGCCTACCTCACCCCCTCCCCGTTATACGAATGAGTTGCAAGACGCGGTTACACAGGGAGGAAGTTCCCTGAAACCTGGAGGCTGTGTTGTCTGATGAAGCGGACGGATCCGAGAGCCATGGCGAACAGGATAAAAAGCGGCACTATTGCTACTGTTTTATTTTACCTGTTGACTTCAGGGCAAGTCATTGAGCAGGATGATGATTCACAGGGGCGTTCTGAGAAAGTAGGTGCGGTTGGGTTTGCGAAAATTGTTTTTTTATATACATATATGCTCATATGTGGATATCTTCTGAACGCTTTGAATGATATATAAATGCATCGTATAATATAATATGTACAAGGCGTCTTATTCATTCATGGCACTTTGGTTTTTTTTCTTCTTCCAATTTTTTGAGGTTATGATTTATATATAAATTAAAACGCGCTAGGGACAATATGTATTTAAATGTGAACGGACAGTAGTGGAAATATTCTGTTTGTACTGTAGATCTTGTGTAGCATTAAATTCCCCCCAGTTTTACCATGTGCACAGAACTAAACCCAGTTGCATTGTCTATTTAGTGATGCTGTTTCTGTGAAATAAAGTATGCGAAATTATGAAAATACTTTGTGTACGGGTGGCCAGGTGGTTTTCATAAATAGGGATTATGATGGTACTATATATATCACATACATAATAATAGGCCCAGCATAAATGGGTTTTATGATTTAGGAGCCATACTAAATAAAAACAATGGGGTAAGTATGTATTTTGCTAAATATCATGTACTAAATATAATGTATCTAAGGGACGTCCAAGGGAACAAAATCTCCACGAGCATGAAACACAATGCTGCATACAGTAATTTAGACTAATAATGTCAAAAACCTGGTTTTATCTAATTTTGTTTTGAGAAACGTCCTTTATCTGCAGACTTGGAAATTGTCAGTTGTGATCGTTTTCCTTGGTCAAACACCATGTTGAACTGTGACCTTTTATGGCAATACTAATAAGGTACTTTAATTACTCAAATTGCGTTAATAACCTCATTGTCACAATGGCTGATTTAATTTTTTTGTACCCTTCGCAACGGTTTCTGTAGAGCTCATACTCATATTTAGCTGTAATTTTCTTCTTTCTCATTTACTAAACCCACACAAGTTATTTATTTATTTTTTCAGAACAAGAAGGGCTTTCTTCAGATACCATTATTTTGATTGTATCATATAATTTACTCTACAAATATGGTGAACATTTTTTTTTTCTGATTTTTAGTGGAAAATGATTTTACTCATCTACAAAAGCTAATGGAAAAAACCCTTGCTAAATAGATTATAGTATTTGTTCTGAGTTCAGAAATACCCAATGTTTGTTTTGCACGTTATAAGGCAATAAGTACATGGAGCATATTGCTATTTCAAAACCCTTTTTCCTTAAATCTGGTCATACTGACCCATGTCCTATTTAGGGCATCTTTCAATGTGGCCGCTTCAATTTACCCCCCTCATATATGTTTCAAAAGTAGACACCCTACGGTATTTTAAATGCTAGTATTTTAACTCCTTCCATGCACTAATTTACTACCAGCCTCTGTCAAACTTTGCAGTAGTATATTTTTCCCTTTTCATCTACACACATTCTCATTTAGGTATGAATTTACAGCTCCTGCCAAACACCCCAATATGTGTTAAACAACATCTGAGTACTGTGATACCAGCCATGCATGGGTTTGTTGGGTTATTTGGGTGATAAAAGGCCAGATTTGGGAAGTGTGCATTTTTCAAATTGGAATTTTGACTTGTGGCCATCCTGCTTTAGGTATGATTTTACAGGTCCTGGTATATGTTACTGTCAAACACCCTAATATGTGTTCAGCAACATCTCCCGAGTACAGTGATATGCCAGTGCATGGGTTTGTTGGGTTATCTGGGAGGTAAAAGGCCACCTTTGTGAGGTGTGCATTTTTGGGAATTTGGACATCTGGTCAGTCTGTGGCCATGTCCTATTGTTGGGACATCTTTGAACCTGGCCAATTCCATTTACCCCATCAAATCATACATCTTTATTATTTTTTTTTTAACTAGACACCCCATGGGCTAGTTAATCCTAGTATTTTTAATGTTTGTGAAGATTTGGACTTTTTTGAAGGCATCCATTGTATTTGATAAAAAAAAGCCTCTCTTGCATACTGTGAGGGTTCTGAGGGTTAGGGATGAGAAACCCAGTATGCAGGAATACCACAGCCAAGTAGTAGTAGTTGGGGCAGATGCGCCACATACAGCGAGGTCCAGGAACATATGCGAGTCATGGTAAGGTATATGAAGCCAAGGTATGAAGCCAAGGGTCAGGGTTGGCGAGATCAGGCAAGTCCGGATAACAATAGCCAGGGTCAGGATAATAGAAGTCAGCAAAGTCCAAAGGGAATCCGAGGTCAGCAACAAGATCAATCCAAAACAGCAATAAGCAGAGGGAACCTCAATAAGGCACAATATCTGTACTCAGTGCTGGTTTATAAATCCACCACTAGATGTCGCCCCGCCTCTGTGTACGGGGTCATCAGAGCGCGTTCCCCGCCATTCCAGCACTGGAAGGGTTAAGTGGAGGTGGGGGCACGAGTGCCCAGAACAGACTGTAGACAGAGCAGGAGAGGAAGCAGGGGCAGCAGTGGCCCGGCCCTCGCGGGTGCCGGGTATTCAGATGAGTTGCTTCGTCGGGGTCTTAGCTGTGGACCCCAACAGTACCCCCTCCTGAGGAGAGGCCTCTGGACTCTTGGTACATGTTGCTTGGTAGATTGAGTTCCACTACTAGAGGGGATATGTTACGGGACATACGGAGAGGGCCGATATATCTTGTCCCTAGTTTCTTTGTGGGACATGTGAGTCGTAGGTGTTTAGTGGACAACCAGACCCTCTCGTAACATCTTTTATGTCTTGTTGAGGTTGCCGATGTGTTCAGAGACCGAGGGAACTGCGCACTGCAAAGGAGAACCCGGAAGCATGGAGGGATGAAACACGTAGTTGGCATAGAAGGATCAATGGATCAATGAAAGTGGTTGTTATATGCGAATTCGGCTAGTCCCAATTCGGCGAATTCGGCCAGTCCTAATCATCTTGTGAAACAATGCAAATACTGCTCTAGAGTCTGATTGGTACGTTCCGTCTGACCATTACTCTGTGGATGAAATGCCGTGGACAAGGATCGCTGTATGTGGAGCTGTTTGCAGAAGGCTCTCCAGAAATGCCAGGTAAACCGGGAACCACAATCAGATACTATAGACTCTGGCAATCCATGGAGCCGAAAAATCTCTCGTACGAAGTGTGCCAAGAAAATGTCCCCCGCACCATTATACCACCACCGGCCTGAACGGTTGATAAAAGGCAGGATGGATCCATGCTTTCATGTTGTTTACACCAAAGCCTGACCCTGCCATCTGTATGTTGCAGCTGTAATCGCGACTCATCAGACCAGGCAACATTCTTCCAGTCTTCCATTGTGCAGCGCTCAATAATTTATAACAAATATATCATAAAAGTAAATAAATGAAAAGCTGTGCAATCTTCAGTAAAATGAATATATCTATTGTTTCAATGTAACACTAATGTGAATAAAGTGTAATTGAAACATAAAAAAACATATACTTAAATTCAAATTGTGGATGATGTCTTCTGTGAGACAAATGAATTTAACAACCCAGTCTGTTCAAACTGAAAAACGTTTGTTAAAGTAACAGAAAGTTCGATGTGATCTCCGCTGATTGTGGTATCCACAACCTCTAATAAAAGGGTTCCATTTGTTTTTGTGACAGCTTCTTCATGAGCATCAGCTCAGGATATACAGGAATCAAATGGAAGAGATGTTTTAAAAGCAAGAATATCAATTTATTAAAAAACAGAAAACTATACTCACATAGATAATGGTCGTTAAAAGCTCCATCTGTTTAGTCCGTGCTACTTCCAGGTGGGCATGACGCTAATGTGCTTCCTCAGATGCATGTTGATCCCTCCTCTCCATCCTCTTTATATAGTCAGCTATATTGGGTGTATCAAGTAGGACTCTTTGAAGTGCACTTGTCGATTCTTAATTAGAATTCAATTTTGTTAACCCTATGCGGTTTCTTAATAGTCTCTCACCCATACTGTATATCCTTTCTTTGGAACCATTTGCCAAAAAAGTGAGGAATAATAGCGATATAACAGGTCTTAATGTAGGTAAAAAGGATTATAAGATATTAATGTACGCGGATGATGTGATTATTTCCCTTTCGAACCCACTGACTTATATGACCCACTTTTTACAAGAGGTAAAAACTTTAGTAAAGTTTCTAACTATAAATTAAACCTAAATAAAACTGAGGAGGCTCCAGGAGTCTTTTTCACTAACTTTAAAGACTTACAAACTTGAATACCTCGGAATTCTCATCCCAGAGAAAACCGAGGATATAGTGGAGAAGAACTTTTTACACCTCCTAAGATCCTCTAATGAATCTCTAAGAGAATGGCGGAAAGTAAATCTCTCTTGGTGGGGCTGAGTAAATGCCTTAAGAGCATACTTAATCCCAAAATGGATTTACCTATTCAGGATGCTCCCACTAAAATTTCCGCAAAGCTGGTTGGAAATGATACATACCAGCTTCCTAAATTTTGTTTGGAAAGGAAAGGTTCCTAGAATTAATGCTAAGTTGATAGGAGCCCATACTAGAGAAGGGGAATGGGTTTCCCCTTGATAAAACAACTATACGAAGCTAGCGTTTTATTCCACATAGTTAGAACATATCAGGAACAATCTAAAGAAGCTTGGTTTAACTGTTTTATTTGGTCTCTGAAAGATAGATAACTTAGCCCAGCTTCATGGTAAAAATAGAATTTTAGAGAATATCATTTCAGAATGGATGAATATCAAAAAAAAAAAAATAAGCGTTAAGGACAGGCTTTTAGACTCATTAAAGATTCAATCTCTGGAAGATAATATAGAGAATCTTTCCCTCAATCAATGGAAATCAGCGGGAATAATAATAATCGCCGATATTATGTCTCGGGGACAAATAATCCCCTTCCCGAAAATAATTAAAAGATATCACTTAACGAACCTATCTGTAATTATTTGCGAATAAAAAATTGTACACAAGAAGGAGAGACTCAAAAATTAGCGCAAATCTTTAATTTAAACCATCCAGTAAAGCTGTATTCCAAATGTATAGAATATCTAAGAACAAAAGAGGGAGAAAAAACCAATAGGTTATTTATAGCACGATGGGAGAGAGCAAAATACTACGATTTCACCAAAAGATTGGTAAAAAGCTTTTAATAGACTGTCCCCCAGGATTCACGATCTCTCTCTGCTTGAAACCCAGCTCAAGATTCTGAATAAATGGTATCTAGTTTCAACCAGAGTTGCAAAAATGTACCCAAATACCTCAAAAGTTTGTTGGAGATTCGGTCAGGCGGATGGAACATATATACATATGCCCAGGGTATGCCGGCTTCTGCTCTCAGGGGGGAGTCCAGGCTGTCAAAGGATAGCCTGATCTCCCGTGCAGCGGCAGGGATGTGTCCCTGACGCTGCAAGAAGGGCTGGACCGGTACGTCCATAGGGGATTCTTGGAATGCGTTTTTTGGACGCACTGCTGCGTCCATAGGGATTGAAGGGGTTAAAAAAAAAGAAAAACGAAATAAAGATCTCTAAATAGTACCCATATTCAAGTGTCCATGAAAAGCTTTTATCCTTTAAATGTGTCCATATTAAAAACGGGCTCCTTAACGTACAATCCAGACCCTCTTAAGAACGCTCAAGCTCCTCCCTGCAGGTTGAATGCAGGTACTGCATCCAACCATGCAAGGTCAATGGAGCCCAGCTCACTAATCAGTGTGATTAGAAAAAATTTTTTTAAAAAATTGTAAAAAAAAAAATATGGTAACGTGTAAAAATCCCCACTGTCACCAAAAAAAAAAAGTTTTTGAAGAGCAAGTCCTACAAATCTTTATCTTCACAAAAATTCCCGCATGGAAAGCGTTAAAATATTGGCATTATAAATGCCCATAGGGTGTCTAGTTTTAAAAAATTTAATTGGCCTGGTTCAAAGATGTCCCAAATATGGGACATGGGGGCAGTAGGATCAGATGTCTAAATGGCAACGAAATGTGGCCTTTTACCTCCCAAATAACCCAAGAACCCCATGCATGTGGGGTATCACTGTGCTCAGGAGATGTTACTGAACACATATTGGGGTGTTGTTTGACACAGACATAAACCAGGAGCGGTAAATTTATACCTGAAGTACGTGTGTGAAAAAAATAAAAAAAAAATTTACTACCATAAAGTTTGAAAAAGGCTGGTGGTAAAATTAGTGCATGGAAAGGGTTAAAATACCAGCATTTCAAATACCTTGCGGTGTCTAGTTTTCAAAAATATCTGGTTTGATGGGGTAAATTGTATTGGCCGGCTTCAAAGATATATAGGATATGTGGGCAGACTTTTTGACATGTCAAATCTCCAATTTGAAAAATGCACACCTCTCAAAAAGGGACTTTTAGTCCTCGAACAACCTAACAAACCCATGCATGTGGGGTATCACTGCGCTCAGGAGATGTTGCTGAACATATATTGGGGTATTGATTTGAAGTGCCAGGAGCTGTACAATTTGAAGTGCCAGGAGCTGTACAATTTGTGTGATAAAAAACAAAGGGTGGTAGTAGAATTAGTACATGGGAAAATGCCAGCATTTGAAATACTTAGGGGTGTCAATTGTTTTAAATAAATAATATATAGTTTAAAGGGGATAAGTTGAATTGGTCGGCTTCAAAGATTTCCCAAATAGGACATGGGGACAGGATTACTAGATCTGGCAATAAAAATAAAATAGCAACACGGTATTTGTACTTATTGGCTTAAACAAACATTGGGTATTTCTAAACTCAGGATTAGTAGTAGTTTCACAGGTGTTTTCCTTAGCTTTTGTAGATGAGTAAAATATTTTTCAAATAAAAGTGAAAAGGGAGGTTTAAAAAAACCCCATTAACTTTTTTTAGATTTTTTTTTTAAATAGAAAATTAGATGATATAATCTGAAGAAAGCCCTTCTTGTTCTTAAAAAAAGGCCCCAATATATAACAATATAAAATGTGAGCATGCAAAAATGTGAGCAAATTAAAACTGCGTCAGTCACTAAGGGTACAAAAAAATAAAAAAAAAACAACCTGGCCCAGGTAGCAAGGAAGGGCGAAAGTTGCAACTTACAAGAATGTACTTGTTTTTATAAACTTGCATACACTGGTATCTCTTGCTTTCAACTGTATGTTAGTGTTTTATTATATTGTGAGTGCTAATCTGTGTTTTACGTTACAAATTAGCAAATCTGACTTGTTTGCTGCTGCAAACTCACGTTATTATAAACAAAGGTAATGGTGGTGCGGCCCACCATCAGTGAGTGGAGGGTAAAATAAGGACTCACCCTTGTAGGGTTTAAAGAATATTCTTTGGAGTCAATACGACTGGCTCCAATCTATGTCGCCTAGTGTGATATAGCCCGTGGGTACCGACTTGAGGAAGCCCACGGGCAAAATGCGGTGACTGGGGAGAGGACACTTGAGTATTAATTTTAGCACGGAGTTTTAATAATATATTCACGTTGTATATGAATATTAAATATATCTTAAGGGTACAAGTTGTGCATTTTATACTCCCTTACCCCATCCACTACTTTGCTGTCCAAACTGTTCACCCTAAAGGGGGAGTGCTGCCCTAAGTCAGGACAGTGCTGTTTACACCTGGAGCCTGGCAAGGTGAGAGCCCATTTTGGCAACTTTTTTCTGTTTATGCTACTAAATATCGGTGCTGTACTGCTCTATGAAGGGTTTTATCCATTGCAGGTATCCACATTCCAGATATATATGGGTGTGTGATTCCTATATCACACTAGGTGACATAGATTGGAGTCAGTTGTATTGACTCCAAAGAATATTACAAGGGTGAGTCCTTATTTTACACTCCACTCACTGATGGTGGGTCGCACCACCATTACCTTTGTTTATACTATTGTTATTGTGGGATTCCCATAGAGTGTTGTAGCGTATGTATGCTTTTACCTATCGTTTTTACTTTTGTAAACTCACATTATTGCCTACTCGCAAGCACTCATGCTTCAGTAAACAGACTATCGTGTTTGTATATGTTTATATAATTATTTGAAGAGATTTCTAATTTGATGGTGGAAAGGAAATATAGGCATGTCCTTTTTTTAAATGGGAATAAGCTTTTGAATATATTTTTTTCTTTTACAGACCCATTTTAGACGAACAACCAATATTTGCGCTAGTACCAGTTTGGTTAGGGATGCTTTATATATAAAGAAACTAATACAAGAATTCTCGGTCTTGTCCTAAAAGTGGGTTTAGCGGATCTACCTTGGGGTTTGATGGGTTATGCATTACAAATAGTATAACATACTTAAGACATTATATACCTCTGAATGACAGATGTCAATAAATGTATGTTTTTTTTTTTAATTAAACAATTTTTGTATAAAAAGGTGGTTACCTGTGTTACCACCACCGGATATAAATTCAAAATGTAATAAGGTAAAGTGACCAGAGAACAACACAAGAAACTTTTTTTAAAACAAAAGATGAAGGAAGAAATGTAAAGAGAAAGAGATACTGGCTCAAATATTAAGTTCCTGCTACTGTATTACCAGGGATAAGCGCTGCGTAAATTGTTGGCGTTATATAAATAAAAGATAATAATAATAATAAGGTTACAGACATAGTCCATGACATACTCAATTATAGAGACGCGTTAAGTTATTGGGGCTTTTTAATTTTCTGGTGTATAATTCCCTGATCTGATGCAGTTGCTAGTATTGATCTCTTAATATTTATATATTTTTTTATGTTTAGAATTATCCCCGCTCTCGAGTTTTGAGTGCAGCTGACATCCGTCAAATTGTATCCCAGGCTGATGTTTCTCAAATGTGGAAAATGGACTTGCAACCTATGCTCATTGAAAGAGTTTCTGGATCACTAGGGAATTTTGTAGTGCGTCAAGTAAGTAAATCAGAATTATATATCATATATTTTTTTTCTAGAGGAATTTACAAACACTTTAACCAAGTTATAAAAATGGTAATGCAGATAAAAAAAAAGTACCTTTTGTTAGATAAAGCTGGAATTTTTGGGTACAGTGTTTCTGTAAGGCGACACCCATCAGGCCCAGACATGCAGTGCCTCTCCCGAATATCCCCCATTTACCTCGGTAGGCTCCGTGCAGGCTAAAGCTACAGGCACGCGCACCAGATTCACACTGCCATTAAATCACAGTAAAATACTAGCTATGGGGCCCATAGCTTACTCCAACAGCTCTGTCCATTCCTCTAATTTAAGGCCTCCTTTCCTAGCTCTCTCTGCTCCCCTCTGAATCCATTTTTGGAAACTATCCTTTTCAGCCAAAGAATGTGTCTGGAAGTGACACGCTCTATAGTATGTGCGTGGGCAGGGCAGAGCAAGGCCTCCCTTAGATTTGGGAAGGATCATCATATTAAATTTAATGTGCGGCTGGGGCTCCACAGAAACTGTAAAAAAGCAGATCGGGTGGAAGTTAACAAGGAGGGTGGAACCAGAATAGGGAGGGTTTGAAATAGATATGAGACAAGGCATGATATTCATCTTAATGGTGTTAACTCTACCCATCCAGGAGACCGTCAGTCTCGACCACTTAAGTCGAAAGGGAAAGAAGTAGCTAGCTGACTACGGTCTGTCAAGGGCATATTGATGTCAAGGATTTCAGACATATTTTAAAATTCGAGAGTGCTCCATATTCAGTGATCTCCTTCAAGATGACCGGTAAGGAGATTCGAGGGTGTGTGATGGCAAACAGGAGATCCTCAGCATACCTTAGAACCTTGCGATGAGCCGTTCCCCACGCTTAGCCCCCTTATTGTCTGCGTTCAGCCTAATGGCCTGTAGCAACGGCTCCAACGAAAGCACAAACAGCAAGGTTGACAAGGGGCCCCCTGGCGGATCTAGTTTAAGATACTGAAAAGTGCATCAAATTGAGGACTCGGATCATACTGTCACAGGCTTCCCGTCCTGGGACAAACCCCATCTGGTCAGGTTGGATCAGTGTGGGCATGAATGGCTTAATACGATTGGCGAGGATTTTTGCGAATAACTTTAGGTCAGAGCTAAGGAGCGACATAGGTCTCTAACTACTGCAATTTTCTGGCTCCTTACTGTCCTTGGGCATAAGAGTGATCGAGCCAGACAGAGTATGAGTATGGATTTGATTACTGCCTAAAATGGAGTTAGAGGCTTCCACAAAATGTGGACCCAACAATTCCTTGAAATTTGAATAATATTTTAGGCAGCCCGTCTCGGAACAACTAAATAGCCAACAACAGCTCTGGGAGGGTCATAGAGACAACAAGAGCCACCGCCTCCTCAGCAGAAAGTCCCCCGCGTACCGTCCTCTTCATTTAGTCCACCAGTCTCGCATCTCTATTGGGCGAGGCGGAAGGGGGGTTGAGATTATAGAGGCAGGAGGAAACTGCGGGAAATATCGGAATGAAGGAGACACGCTTGGCCAGCGGCAGAGCGAACTTTGGGGGTATAGGTAAATTTCCAGGATTGGCTGAGAGCCATTGCCAGGTATTTTCCCGGGTTATTGGCATGTTCATGGAATAATGCCTTGGATCTTATATAAGTCTTGTCCATTTTACAATTTAGAATGGCCGCCAGTTCCCTCAGTGACATGAACTGCTGCAGGTCATCCCCAGAGGCGGAAGTTTTGTGGGCCTGTTCTGCTACCGCTATACGGTCACACAAGGAGCTGATTTTCTCCACCTCCGCCCTCCTACGTTGTGAGTAAATTAATATAAAGTGGCCCCTTATTACACTTGTATGAGCATCCCGCACCGTGAGATGTGGAATGTCTGCTGTTAGATTCTCCTTAAAATAATTGGTCAGAGTCTGGGCCGTGTCCACTCCATCCAGCGCATCAGCTAATATAGATTCATTATCTAGATTCATCAGAGGGGGGCGAGTCTAGAGACAGGGTCACTGGGGCATGGTCTGACCATGTAGTTAGGCCAATATGAGCTTGACGCAGTAGAGGGATGTTATAGTCCTGTCTGCTTCAGAGGTGTCTAGAGCGGGATGCAGAGCTTCATTCAAATCCCCGCCCAATACCAGGATTCCACCTCGAAAGGCTTGCAGCTTAGTCAGAACCGTTCTGAGTATGAGATGTTGCCCCCTATTGGGTAGATAGATTAGCCAAGGTATATTTCTGGTTCACAATAAGCCCTTTCAATAGTACATATCTCCCATCCGGGTCCGCACAAACATCCAATTCTTCAAAAGGTCAATATTTTGAGATAAGAACGGCCACACCTTTAGTTTTTGCTGTTGGGTTATAGTTAAAGAAGCACGTGGGTGATTGGTGATTGCGGAAATGGGTCTTTTGTACAAAGGCTACATCAACCCTCTCCCGCCTTACTTCTATAAGCAGATTTGAACGCTTCTCAGGTATATTAAATCCATGAGCGTTAATGGAGAGCAAAGTGAGGGCTGCAGCGTGCGGAGGAGACGTCATAGTAGAATGAGGGGAGAGACAGGGAGCAATAGAGTAAGGAGACACAAAATGCAAGAAAAGGTAGTATGGTGGAAGCAAGCGAGGAGTGAGAGAGAGAGAAAAAAATGGGGGGGGTGGAAGGAAGGGATGAGTACTAATTGGCCAAGAGGCTGTGTAATACACAAGTCACGCCTACCGAGATTGCAGGGCAATCACAGTCAACCAAACAAGGTAAATTGAAACAGTGTCAACATAAAACAAGTAAAATAAGTACCAAAAATAAGTGCCGCCACTCGCAGTAATTTATTTTGCAATCCTCAAATAATCTATCAAAAACCAAAACATTCCTAACCCATAAGAACAGAACAATATTGCCACATATACAAGTGTGACCCATGTAGAAATAAAAATTGTACAGCACAAACATAAAAAAAGAAATATGTAAGAAAAAATATTTCCGATTTATCATTTGTCCCACATACGAGTATAATCCATGTACAAGTGTAATCTATTTATCACAAATATAAGGCACTCCATATCCCGGAGCGTGAGGGATGACCAGTGAGGAAAAAAATAGTCAGAATCCAGAAGAAAATCACACACATCACAAACAGAAAATCAAACATTTAAAAAGCAGCAGCTTCTCCTACTCGCTGCTTAGTGTTCAGTTGTCTCAGTACCTAACAATTTTTTTCTTTGCTATTATTTTGGTATTCAACCTGGATTGTTACTTGCCTTGTTTGCTCTGACCTAGGACTCATTGTTTGCTCCTTGGTGGCCTCTGACCTTGGTCTGCCTTTCCATATTGTTGTCTCGCAGACGTCCCTGAACATGGATTGCTATTCTATAGTGATATCTCTCTGGCTGACCCCTGATCTCTCTTGCTACTAGTATCTATCCTGCATTTTGGGCTTTAAACTACATTACAGTTTCACATGTGAATGGATAAATTGCTATATTGAGACCATTCAAAAAATAGGTGTTACAAAATTCATAAAACATAACGCTTTATGTGGCGATAAAGTCATGTTCAGTTGTATACTTAAAATCCACACATAACTATTAGCTATTAAATGTAAATATTAAAGCATTTGGTTACAGTCTGATTTTAAACCGCTGTACAAAATAGACATATTTATATTATTGGTATGTTTATTTTATCAGGTTTGGTATTGTCGCCATCCCTCATTTATATTGTACATGGTTCATTCATATTTTTACATGAACTAGCCAATATATTATACATTTATGCTGAGCATTTAGGCTGATGTTCACCATTTTGTATTGACTTGTGCTTAACATCCTATACACTATTTATTTAATTTCAAAATTGTCTCTGCATAAGTTTTATGCAGTTAATAGTTTGTATCTAACATCATGGTTACATACTTTTTAATCTGTATAGCTGCATTAGGGTATCTACAACAAAGGCTTGTGTGTGCTATGCAAAAGGGAAATATCATGGCCTTACCTGCTGGGATCAGGAGTCTTAATCACACACTTGCTCTTCCATCTAAGGAGATGTGGTCTGTGTAATTGCAAGCCTATATGTTGGCTGTGTGTGACTTTTTGGTTTGCCACGTTATTTGTTCCTCCCTGCTTATGCACAAAATTCAATATAGTGCATCATAATTTACACCATAAGATGACAAGTCCCAGTAAGGATTTCAGTGCTTACCTCTGCAGAGTGTTCACAGAGAAACTGCCGCACCTTGGAATCAGATGGTTCTTCTGGTGGCACTCCAAGGGTGACAGCTCTCCCTTTTGTGGTGGTTCATTGGTGCCAGTCGATGTTACAGTGGCAGCTGCAGAGAGTAGCAGAGAGTCCTCTTCTCTGGCAAGGGCTATGAGCATGAGATGTGTAGAATGTACCGCCCCTATGTGAACTGGAGAGTCTCAAATAAGCCATAGCCTTTTAACTCCACCTATCACGCAACTTTCTCTGACATCTGTAGGATGGTGCTCAGTTTTGGGGGGGTTTTTTTAGCGCAACTTAAATGTTTTCTGTACTTCTGTTCCTTAAATTAAATTCCTGCTTTACTAGCTTTTCCTGCCTTTTACCCTTCCCAGTTTGGATCATCCTACCATGTATCACTGGCCTGCCAAGTCTACTTCACTACTGTCTGACCCTGCATGCACTGCTTATTCTGGCTTCTGACTTGGCTTGCTCTTGACTTTGCCTTCTGATGGTTCCGTTCTGTTGCTGTTTCTGGATTTTTTACTCCCTCTCTTCTGTGTCCTCCACCTTTGCCTGCGTGGGTTGGTTTCACTCCTGAACCACACCTTGAACAGTGGTTATATCTGCACTATGGATTCTGGTTTCCTACAGCCTAGATCAGGTAGGCCTATTATGTAATATCAAATAACCACATAACTGGGATCAATACTGACTCTAAAACTGTTCTACCAGGACTGCTGCTCTTCTTCGATACTTCTACGCTATATACCACTAGAAAAAAATACACTTAAACAGTGCACTGAAAGAGAGGTTATTGTGTAAGTGCAGTCCTCCTAGAAGGAAGTGGGCCAACAAAGCAGCTGTATCACAAGGTAAGCATTGTTTAACTATTACTAGACACACATGTTGACTATGAGTGAGACTAGTAAAGGTGATGTAGTGGGAGTTGGTAGATTTCCCAGATAAAGAGTTCTTAAAAGTTTGTTGAATCAGGTAATGTGAGTTGATTTCAACCCCCTCAACTCAAATTTCCAAATAAGGATCTCTTAGCGCAATTTTCTTAGACCAGACTGACATCCACCCAACAAAATGTAAAATATATTAGCTTTAAATAAAAGTGTGAGGGTTCAAGTTGGGAGCACTTGGCGGGGAGATGGTATTCACCAATGACACGGTACAGCAAGGGATAAGGCAGATATCGTAATCAAAAAGTCAAAAAAGGGTTGAGGCAGGCAGCAGACAAATAGAGAGTAGTGGACAAGCCGAGGTGAGGGCAATAGACGAGCATGGGAAACCAGGAATCGAGCCGAGAGTCAAAAGCTGGAGAATACAATACGAAATGGAAAGGAGAAGGGATAAGCATGAGAGCACTCAGGGAGAACACTCTGTAGCTTGCAAAACATTCAAGCAATGAGAGTGGAGAGAGGAGGGCTTAAATAGTCTGTTTGCGAGTGGGAGCCTCCCACTTGGATTCCAGCCCCTCCCTCTTTGGTTCCTTAGTATAGGCAGAGAGGGGGGGGAAGCCTTTCCCGCTTTCTGACGTGGCCAGCTATCCTACCCCCTTCTGAGCCCCTGGCCCTGCCTCTCGGGGCATTCGCTGTGCATCGCGAAGGAGGTGCATGCCGAGCAGACCGCACAAACTACGTGAGTCCGAGGATGCAGGCTAACACTGTGTTCCTGCGCCATGATGAGGATCCCGAGGTGACAGGGATGGGTGAGTAACCCCTACGTTGGGTACCCGTGCGGCCAGGAACATGACAGAAGGGCTTTTAAGAAATATAAACAGACACAAAATGAGGAAGATGGGAGCAAATACAAAGCTAAATCTAGGGAGGCAAAGCGCATTATTAGATGCACAAATGAGCACACTAAGGAGAAACAAAAAAGGGTGATGAAACCTTTTTTATATATATATATAAAGTGAGAGAACATAAACCAGGATTAATTAAAATTAAGACAAATTAAGGTAATTATGTAAATGATGACAAAGAGCTAGCTGAATGCTTAAATAAATGTTATTTTATACACACAGTAGATGACGATGAGGGACACTTGTTAACCAAGAGACATGGGGTGGCATGTGACACAGCTGTGCTTACAGACAGAGGTAAAAACAGACAAATCCGTAGGACGTGATGGGATACACCCAAAATTATTAAAGAGCTTCGAGGTGTAGAGGAGTCATTATCAGACTGGGGCAATTTAAATGGAGTTCAGGAGAAATGGGATTATTTAAAAGTTGTATTATTGAAGATTAGGGCTGCAACTATCGATTATTTTCATAATCGATTAGTTGGCCAATTATTTTTTCGATTAATCAGATAAAAAAAAAAAGTTTTATTTGTTTAAAATAATTTAATAACGTAACGTAGGATGTTAAAAACAAACAGCAGAATAAAAAACTTTGATAAAAATGCATTGCTTGTTTTTATTTCCCAATTATTTCCCAGTTATGCACATTTGAGCCCAGGCTTGCCACACTGCCTCCCAGATATGCCACATACCCCCAAACATGCCACACTGCCCTCCCCACATATGCCTTATATACCCTATATGCCTTATACCCCCAGATATGTCACTCCATCCTCCCAAGGTATGCCGTATACCCCCTGATATGCCATAGTGCCCTCATAGATTTGCCGACTCATTTACAGACACAATACTTTTATAAATAAATACAGGGTTAATCTTCACTGCCCCCAGGATTTAGATTCCCCTCAGTTTGCCCCCCTTTACCTCTAACTGCACCTTAAGTTAACCTTATTAAATTAATTAAATTAACCCTCAGTCCTCAGCATTAAATTAACCCTGAAGAGAAGACCCCATTAACCATAACTGCCCCTAAATTAACCCTAAAGACCCCATCAACCACAACTGCCCCTAAATTAACCCTAAACACCCCATCAACCACAACTGCCCCTATATTAACCCTGAAGACCCCATCAATCACAACTAACCCCTAAATTAACCCTAAACACCCCATCAACCACAACTGCCCCTATATTAACCCTGAAGACCCCATCAATCACAACTAACCCCTAAATTAACCCTAAACACCGCATTAACTATAACTGCCCCTAAATTAACCCTAAACACCCCATTAACTATAACTGCCCCTAACTTTCAGCAGCCCAAATATAAATTTTTTACTCACAGATGACTTCTTGAGCCATGTGGAAGCTATAGGAAATGTGCGGGGCAAATTGACATGTTGCCCCCGCCCCTTTCTTTCTCCCTGTCCTTCCCTGCAGTCACTGCTGATTGGCCCCGCCCCTTTCTTTCTCCCTGTCCCTCCTTGCAGCCAATCGGCAGTGACTGCAGGGAGGGACTGGAAGAAGGAAGTGGGCCGGCCAATCGGCAGTGACTGCAGGGAGGGACTGGTAAGTAGGAACTGCTCCTGTGAGTCACACTTATACCCCTCATTTTATAATCTGTTTTTTCCAGAGCATTTGCTCTGAAAAACCCCTCATTTTATAATCGATAAAAATCGATTCAACTAATCGATAATGAAATTCGTTGGCAACGATTTTCATTATCTATTATTATCGATTAGTTGTTGCAGTCCTATTGAAGATAACAACAGAAAATTGCATTAGGCTGCTCAGTAAAAGTAAAAAATTGCCCTGTCAGTAAAAAAGGGAGATAAAACCTTTTTAGATATATAAATGAGGAAAGGAAAGTAAAACATGGCTTAGTTAGATTAAAAACAAAAGAAGGAATGTATGTAGAAGAGGATAAAGGTCTAGCTGGCTGCCTCAATTAATATTTCCATTCCGTTTTTACAAATGAAAATGAGGAAATGGGAGTTTATCGAGGCGTAGGTTCTACTTCAGTTGTCTAAGGTAAAGACACATAAGTCGATGGGGCCTGATAGGATACACCCCAAGTTATTAAAAGAGCTTGCTGGTGTACTAGCAAAACCATTAACCGATTTATTTAACGAATCATTGGTAACTGGAGTCGTCCCAGTCGATTGGAAATTAGCGAATGTTGTGCCCATTCACAAAAAAGGCAGTAGGGAAGATTCGGGCAACTACAGGCCAGTAAGTCTTACATCTGTAGTGTAGGAAATGAATGTAAACAATGTTAAAGGACAGGATTGTTGAACATCTGAACTCGCTTGGGTTTCAAGATCAAAAACAACATGGGTTTATCTCATACTTATAAATAAACTGCAATCCCTGAGTTTAGATCCCAATGTTTTTGAATGGATTAGGGAGTGGCTGAATGACAGAAAACAGAGGGTTGTAGTCAATGGCGTATATGCAGAGCAACGTCTTGTTACCAGTGGGGTACCTCAGGGATATGTACTTGGACCCATCCTCTTTAATATTTTTATTAGTGATATTGCAGAAGGTCTTGATGGAAAGGTATGTCTATTTGCTGATGACACAAAACTGTGCAACAGTGTTGATGTTCCTGGAGGGAGAAGCCAAATGGCAAATGATTTAGGTAAACTGGAAAAATGGTTAGACCTTTGGCAACTGGCAGTTAATGTGGATGAATGCAAAGTAATGCATCTAGGGTATAAAAACCCAAGGACAGAGTATAGAATATTTGATACTATCCTAACTTCGACGTCCGAGGAAAGGGATTTAGGGGTTATTACCGTATTTGTTCGATTATAAGACAAGGTTTTTTTCAGAGCAAATTATATAATGAAAAATATTGGAAATGGTACAGCATAATAACACAATACCCATCACTCTCACACATTTACCAATCCATACTTACTAATCCATATTTACCAATCCACACTTACAATCAGGGCCGGACTGGCCCACCGGGATACCGGGAAATTTCCCGGTGGGCCGGCCCGCCTGGTCGGCCAACATTCAAAGCGGCCGTAAGTGTTGGAAATACACCGTGCGGCTGCAACGTAAGAGCAAGATTCAAAGCGGCCATTGCGCGGCCGTCAGTCCGCCTCCACCGACCACTACTGAAATTAAAGTGGCTGGTGTGCACGCAACGCGCCGCCCAATGGTCTTCGTCCCACCCCTTTTGTGACAAAGCAGTGTAGAACATACATGCTTCAGTGTGGCAGAGGCTGTCCTGGTGTGTGTGTGTGTGACTGAGTGTCGGTGTGCACTGTACTTACTGTAGTAATAAATTAATTTATTTAATGTTTACTTATCCAGAGATAAAACGCCCTCCTGCATTTATGTTATTGTGTTATTTACTCTTATTTTAATCTGCATATTTTATCACAAAGGATTAATTGCAGAAACTTGAATCGTGGTTGGGATCTTCAGAGTGAAACCCAATTTAGTTGTAAGGACTAATTTCGTTATTCCCGTTGGTTTCACAGTCTTTCCCCTTAAGAGAGGACCTTTTACATAAACACACTGGCAGACCACTTTGCACCATGAACTGTGTGCGTTTTAAAAAAAAAATTAATAATGTTTCTGGGCTGAGGTATTCATTGGATGATGCAGCGCTAGAACAGTTGTGGTGGTATTAATAGCCAAAAGTTTCTTACAAGAATATCGTGAAGAATAATGTGATCACTGTTTTTTTCCACTGAATAAAATTGAACTTTTTCATCTAAAAATGTTTGCAGTAGCAAATATTTTTATTCCATTATGTCTAATGTATTTAATTTATTAGGGCCTTTTAACACTTTTGCTTTCTGGCATTTTAATACAAATAATGTTTTATAGTTATTTGTATGGCAATTAGTGTGACTCGGGTATGTATAAGGGGTGCGTGTGGGTATAAGAGCGCGACCGCGAGAGAAACTGCATGGGGCTGGTCTCCAAATGTTTCCAGGGCTGCTTTTTATTCCCAGTCCGGCCCTGTTACCAATCCACACATACTAATCCACTCTCACTGTCAATCTTACTGAATGCTTTCCTACCTTTCCTCTTTCACTTTTCTCGTTACAGTAGTCACCTCCTTTTCGCTCTTCTTCGGTCTCCTTCCGGTTCAGAGGGCACGGACGGCGGTGGGCGCGGCTTCAGTGTTGTGCGCCGGGATGTTGCCGGTTAAGGGGAGATCCTTGATCTCCTTAACCGAGCCTGCTCCTCCAGCGGTGGACATCACTGTCCATCTCTGGAGGGGTGCCTGGTGCCGGCAAGTTGGCACCCCCCTGATGAGAGGCACCGGTGCAGACCGCTTGCCCTCCGCTAGGTATGCTACTGATTGTAGACCTAAAAAAAAGAAGTAACAAATAAAAGAAAGCACACAGGCTGCAGGAATAAACCAAAACATGCAGCTAAACCAGTCTGTTTTCATGTCCAGTGTAAGGTTACACTTCAAAACTTGTTGTTGTTTTCCAGATTTAGGATCAATCTGCAGTAGAGCAGAAATGCTAGCAGAATGTATGGTTGTATAGGGAGATGTATTATTAGTAGAAAGAGGGAAGTGCTCATGCCGTTGTACAGATCACTGGTGAGACCTCACTTGAAGTATTGTGTACAGTACTGGAGACCGTATCTCCAGAAGGGTATAGATATGTTGGATAAAGTTCAGAGAGGGCTACTAAAATGGTTCATGGAAGAGCGTTTATTTAAAAGGAGAAATACTACCACAACAAGAGGGCACAGTCATAAGCTAGAGGGGCAAAGGTTTAAAGGTAACATCAGGAAATATTACTTTACGGAAAGGGTAGTGGACACATTGAATAGGCTTCCAGCAGAAGTGGTAGATGTCAATACAGTAAAGACATTTAAGCAAGCATGGGATAGGCATAAGGCCAAGCTATATATAGGATTAGGCCAGGTACTAAGGAAAGTACTCAGAGGTTGGACAGACTGGATGGGCCTAATGGTTCTTATCTGCCGTCACTTTCTATGTTTCTATGTGTCCTGGCAAAACTACTAGCAGATCTAGTTAACCAGTCACTAATGATGGGAATAGTTCCAGAAGACTGGAAGTTGGCAACCATAGTACCACTGCGTAAAAAAGGTAGTAGGGAAGACTCTGCCAACTATAGACCAGTAAGCCTCAGATCGGTAGTTGGCAAACTAATGGAAACCATGCTAAAGGATTGTTGAAATTGTTAAATATCTGGAAGTAAATAGTTTGCTTGATCAGAAACAGCACAGGTTTACTACAAGAAGATCTTGTCAAACCAACTTAATCAGTGTGCGGCCCTGGCCGCGTCCCGCAAGGGAAGGCTCCGGGTAGCCGGAGCCCAGAAGTTCCCAGGTATGACTATTGTAATGGTATGATGAGGCAGGACCCCAGATGGCGGAGGTAGCCAGGCCAAACAGGAACCAGAAAGTCAGAGAACCAACCGGGTCAGACAGGTAATCAGGATAAGCCAAATCAGAATCCAGAGACGAGGTCAACAAGCCGAATCAATACCAGGTGAGCAGGAATCAGGAGCCGAATCAGAAGACAGGAACGAGGTCAACAAGCCAAGTCAAACCGGAGCAGTAGTCACAAGCAATGCACAAGCAAATAGCAAAATACACCAACCAAGGGTGATCCAGAAGAGGAATTCCGGGTTTAAATAGGGAGAGGAGGAGGCGTGTCCTGCATTAAGAGGTCAGCCAAGGTTATAAAAGCATGTTACAAATGTAACGTGCAATATTAACTTTGGTACCCGTTTACCGCGTGGTCGGCCATGCGGTGAAGACGCCGACCGGGTAGCGGTGGTACTCGCTGCCCGGGAAGCCGCCTGAGGAAGCGTCGTGGGAGCAGCCATGGAGCGGGGCCGGAGAGGCAGGTAAGTCCTTACAGTACCCCCCCCTCGAGAGCCGCCCAAAGGGCGACCAGGACCCCCACTGGGTTTCCGGGGGTACCTGACATGAAACTGACGAACCAGACGAGGAGCGTGGACTTCAGAGGCGGGCACCCAGGCTCTTTCCTCCGGTCCGTATCCCTTCCAGTGTACAAGGTATTGGAGGGTACCCCGGAAGAAGCGTGAATCCAGGATGGAACGGATCTCATAATCATCCATGGAGGAGACTGAAACAGGACCAGGACTGGCCAGCGTCCGGGAAAAACGGTTAAATATCACCGGCTTCAGGAGGGAAACGTGAAATGTACGAGGAATACGGAGGTTGCGAGGCAAGTCCAGTTCATAGGTAACAGGGTTGATACGACGGCGGACGGAATAAGGTCCAATAAAGCAAGGAGCCAATTTTTTGGAGGGAGTACGTAGGCGTATATGTCGGGTTGATAGCCAGACTTTGTCCCCGGGCATGTAAGTGGGGGCTGGTAACCGTCTGCGATCATAGTACTTCTTTTGATCCTGAGAGGCAGCAATGGACGCAGAACGGACAGAGGACCAAACTGAAGTTAGCCGCTTAAGATGATCATCCAACGCAGGAACACTCGAATCAGGGGATACCGCAGGAAGTACAGTCGGGTGGAAACCATAGACACTGTAAAAAGGTGTATGCTGGGTAGAGCCTTGTACCGCATTGTTTAGGGCGAACTCCGCGAGTGGAAGAAGGTCAGCCCAATCGTTCTGGTTGTCATTAATGAAAGCCCGCAAATACTGCTCAAGGCGTTGATTGGATCGTTCAGCCGCTCCATTGGTTTGGGGGTGATAAGCCGTGGAAAAGGAAAGGGTGATACCCACAGCTTTGCAGAAGGCTCTCCAGAAACGGGAAACAAACTGGACTCCACGATCGGAGACAATCACCTGGGGAAGGCCGTGGAGTCGTACAACGTCTCTGATGAAGATGACTGCAAGCTCCTTAGCTGTCGGTAATTTGACGAGAGGCACGAAATGAACCATCCTGGAGAATCGGTCAACAACAGTAAGTATAGTGGTGTAGCGATGAGAGGAAGGTAGCTCCACTATGAAGTCCATGGCGATGTGGGTCCAGGGACGACTGGGTACTGGAAGGGGCAATAGCAGACCGGAAGGGGGAGTCCTGGGGGTCTTGGTCGTAGCACAAGTGTGGCAAGATTTAAGGAAGTCTGCAACGTCCTTTCTCCAGGAGGGCCACCAAAAACTACGGCCCAGAGCCTGACAGGTGCGCCGGAGACCAAGGTGGCCCGCAAACTTTGTGGTGTGGTGCAACTGGAGTATCTTCTCACGGTATACAGGGGGCACGAACAACTTGTCAGAAGGGGTCTGGGCTGGAGCAGTGGGTTGACTGGCTTGAATTCGTTGCAGAAGGGGAGAGGAAACGGCAAGAGTGACAGCAGAGATGATACGGTTAGTGGGTACGATGGGTTCCGGGTCAGGTTTCCCCTCAGAGGCAGTACAGAACATACGTGATAAAGCATCGGCCTTGGTATTCTTGGACCCCGGACGATAGGAGATTATGTAATTGAAGCGGGATAAGAAAAGGGACCATCGTGCTTGTCGAGGCGTTAGTCGCTTGGCGTCGCCAATATACTGGAGGTTCTTGTGATCCGTGAGGATGGTTACAGGAATACGGGAGCCCTCCAGAAGATGACGCCATTCAGAAAGGGCGAGAATCACTGCCAGTAGTTCACGATTGCCTATGTCATAGTTCCTCTCTGCAGGAGAGAATCGTTTAGAGAAGAAGCCACAGGGGTGTAGAGGCCCTTCGTACGTTTTGCGTTGGGACAATACTGCTCCGGCCCCGATTTCCGAAGCATCTACTTCGATTACGAAGGGTTGAGATACATCAGGATGTATGAGGATCGGAGCGGACACAAACAGGGTCTTTAGTGTATGGAACGCTTGGACTGCAGCGGTAGGCCAGTTATGGCAGTCAGCTCCCTTCTTGGTGAGATCGGTCAAAGGAGCTACCACTTTGGAAAAGTCCCGGATGAATCGGCGATAATAATTGGCAAAGCCGAGAAATCTCTGTAGGGCTTTAAGTCCCTGTGGTTGAGGCCATTGCAGAATGGACTGGAGCTTGTCAGGATCCATCTCGAACCCTGTACCGCTAATGACGTAACCTAAGAAGGATACACGGTTGACTTCAAATTCACATTTCTCTAGTTTTGCGTACAACCGGTTTTCACGAAGACGTGTCAGGACCTTCTTTACGTGAGTTCGATGTGAAAGCAGGTCAGGTGAATGGATTAGAATGTCATCAAGGTAGATGACAACGAATTGGTGCAGATAATCCCGAAAACAGTCATTTACAAAGTCCTGAAAAACAGCCGGGGCGTTACAGAGCCCGAATGGCATTACTGTATATTCGTAGTGACCAGAGCGGGTGTTAAAAGCTGTCTTCCACTCGTCGTTCTGACGGATACGAATGAGGTTGTACGCACCCCGTAGATCTAATTTCGTGAAAACTTTTGAGCCTTTTAGACGGTCAAACAACTCAGAGATGAGTGGCAAAGGGTAAGTGTTTTTTATGGTGATTCGATTAAGACCTCGATAGTCGATGCACGGACGTAGACCTCCATCCTTCTTGGAAACAAAGAAAAATCCCGCGCCGGCGGGAGACGTGGAGCGGCGGATAAAGCCTTTTAGGAGATTTTCACGGATATAGGTCTCCATAGCTTCGGTTTCAGCCGGGGATAACGGATACACCCTACCCCGTGGGGGTACGGTGCCAGGAAGCAGGTCGATGGGACAATCGTAAGGACGGTGCGGGGGCAAGGAGTCAGCTTCCTTTTTGTCGAATACATCAGCAAAGGTCTGATATTGTGGAGGTAAGATGGTGGTACCTAAGGAGGCAACCTTCAATACACAGGGTTGAGGTGAAACGCAAGTGGTACACCGCCAGGAGGTGATCTCACGGGTGGACCAATTGATGTCTGGGTTGTGTAGCTGTAGCCAAGGGTAGCCCAACACTATGGGAGCAGCCGGAGAAGATATTACGTGTAGAACCACAGTCTCTTTATGGAGAACCCCTATTTGGAGACGAAGCGGTGTAGTGTCATGGGTCACCGCTGCAGGTAGGAGAGGCCGCCCGTCGATTGCCTCCACAAAAACTGGAGAGGCTTTCTCCTGCAAGGGAATGTTGTGGAGCTTGCAGAAGTCGCGGTCGATAAAGTTTCCGGCGGCCCCAGAGTCAATAAGGGCTGGGGCTAGAATGGTTCTCTCCTGGACAGTGAGAGCAGCAGGCACAAACATACGCGATGTCCGGTCGTGGGGAAAAACAGCAGGAAGGCCTAGAGGAGACTCCCCAATCCTCCTTAGGCCCTGTAGATTTCTCGGCTTCACGGGGCAGGAGCGCACGTAATGACCTTGTTTGCCACAGTACATACAGAGGTCCTGTTGGCGCCGGAGGGTTCTCTCCTCCTCGGAGAGATGTGTGGAGCCGATCTGCATGGGCTCTTCAGGCGGAAGAGAAGCAGAGTCAGAAGCAGCGAGACGTGGCGCAAAACGCACTGGACCCCTTCTTTGGCGATCTCGCTGTACCTGGCGTTCCCGGAGGCGTAGATCAATGTGGCCAATGTAGGCGATGAGTTCTTCCAAGTCCGTGGGCAGGTCTCGGGCTGCTACTTCATCTTTCAGGCGGTCAGACAGGCCATTAGTGAAGGCAGCAACCAAGGCGTCGTTGTTCCATGCCACTTCTGCAGCCAGGGTACGGAATTCAATGGCATAGTCCGATAAACTGCGTGTACCCTGACGCAATGAGAAGAGACTTGACGAGGCAATATGGCCGCGACCTGGCCTGTCAAACACTTGACGGAAAGTGGTTACAAAGTCATTATAATTGTTGACCACTGGAGAGTTGCGTTCCCAAAGAGGAGTTGCCCAGGCCAGAGCCCTGTCAGTGAGTAGAGAGATGACATACCCCACACGAGCTCTGTCGGAAGGAAACAAGTAGGGAGACATCTCGAAGTGAATGGAGCACTGATTGAGGAATCCACGACAGGTAGCAGGATCTCCTCCATATCTGGGAGGAGGAGGTAAACGGAGGGTATGAAGACCTGGGTCAGCAGGCGGTGGAACAGCAACAGGTGCAGCAGCGGGCACAGGAGGAGGACCACGTGCTGGATCAGTCCTCGCCAGGAGGGTTTGCAAAGCCTGAGCAAACTGGTCCATGTGATGATCCAGACTTTCAATACGGGCTTCACAGGTAGACATCTTCTGGCCAATCTCCGCGGGGTCCATGGTGACCCTTGGTACTGTAATGGTATGATGAGGCAGGACCCCAGATGGCGGAGGTAGCCAGGCCAAACAGGAACCAGAAAGTCAGAGAACCAACCGGGTCAGACAGGTAATCAGGATAAGCCAAATCAGAATCCAGAGACGAGGTCAACAAGCCGAATCAATACCAGGTGAGCAGGAATCAGGAGCCGAATCAGAAGACAGGAACGAGGTCAACAAGCCAAGTCAAACCGGAGCAGTAGTCACAAGCAATGCACAAGCAAATAGCAAAATACACCAACCAAGGGTGATCCAGAAGAGGAATTCCGGGTTTAAATAGGGAGAGGAGGAGGCGTGTCCTGCATTAAGAGGTCAGCCAAGGTTATAAAAGCATGTTACAAATGTAACGTGCAATATTAACTTTGGTACCCGTTTACCGCGTGGTCGGCCATGCGGTGAAGACGCCGACCGGGTAGCGGTGGTACTCGCTGCCCGGGAAGCCGCCTGAGGAAGCGTCGTGGGAGCAGCCATGGAGCGGGGCCGGAGAGGCAGGTAAGTCCTTACAACTATATTCCATGAGTTAATCATGAGAGTATCTAATAAGGTACAAGTAGAGTTGGAAGGTGGATTGAGTATAATAACTCTCAGAAGATCTAAACTGGTTTTCTCTAAATAAGTCAGATCAGGTTTTAGGTCCTGTTTATTAATTATTATAATTATTATTATCTTTTATTTATATAGCGTCAACAATTTACGTAGCGCTTAAAACAATACATATATATTCAAAAGGTATGACAAGACAAAAATTGACAGATTAAGAGAAACCAAAACATTAGGTAGAGAGGGCCCTGCTCGCATGCTTACACTCTTTAGGGAATGGGGTGAGGACATACATAAGGCACAGAGAAGGGGGGCGAGGTAGTGTGGGGTTATATCAGTGACAGGGAAGTTCTAGCAGCTAAGATGGTATGCTTCTGTGAAGTGCGTTTTGAGATGTTTCTTGAATGTTGGGAGGGAGGGTGAATTCTGAAGGTTCGGTGGAAGGAGATTCCAGAGATATGAAATCTTGTAGACGGGAAAAAGGAAGAAGTGATAAGTGAGGAGGAGAGTCTTAGCCCATGGGAAGATCGAGTGGGTAGTATTTGGTTATGAGGGCAGAAATGTATGGATGGCCTTATGTGTTAGTACCACGATTTTAAATTGAATTCTAAAGGTACCGTATTTGCTCGATTATAAGACGAGGTTTTTTCCAGAGCAAATGCTCTGAAAAAAACCCCTCGTCTTATAATCGAGGTCGTCTTCTAATCAGACCTCATTCTGCTGGGGCCGTGCTGCTTACCGGGCTTTGATCGCGAGCAGCGTCTCTGCTATTAGCAGCAGGAAACAGGAAGCTAGCACAGTCCTCACATAACTCTACCTCCCCCCTCCTTCCTCTGGGGGCGGGGCCAGAGAAGTTGCTCGCACAGCCGGGCCCCTGCAGAAGTCTGCGTGTGGGAGATCTGCAGTTCAGGTAAGGGGGTGGGGGGTTTGAGTGTGTGTGTGTATGTGTGATTAATGGAATGAATGAGTATTTAAATGTTTGTGAATGAGTGTGTGTGTGATCAAAATATTAATTTAGGAAAAAAACAAAAAGCCTGAATATAAGACTACCCTATAGGAAAAAAGTTTTACTAGTAAATATTAATTCATGTAAACTAATTTTCATATTTAATAAAAGCTATGATTGAGAAAAATATATTTTTTGTTTCCTTTTATTTGCCAACCTGCCCCCCAGTTATGCACATCTGCCCCCAGGCTTGCCACTCTGCCCCCAGAAATGCCTTATACCCCCCTATTTGCCACTCTGCCCCATGATGTGCCTTTTAACCCTCTATATGCCAATCTGCCTCCAGAAATGTCTTATACCCTCCTATAAAAGGCATATAGGGAGGCTGTAATCACACTTCTAACATCCCCAGGTTCCAGCATGTACTGGCTGCCTTGGCTTGATACGAGTGTGATTGCTGTTAGCAGTATATATATATATATATCTCCAGAAATGCATTTTAACCCCCTATATGCCACTCAGCCCCATGATATGCCTTTTATAGGAGGGTATAAGACATTTCTGGAGGCAGATTGGCATATAGAGGGTTAAAAGGCACATCATGGGGCAGAGTGGCAAATAGGGGGGTATAAGGCATTTCTGGGGGCAGATGTGCATAACTGGGGGGCAGGTTGGCAAATAAAAGGAAACAAAAAATATATTTTTCTCAATCATAGCTTTTATTAAATATGAAAATTAGTTTACATTAATTAATATTTACTAGTAAAACTTTTTTCCTATAGGGTAGTCTTATATTCAGGCTTTTTGTTTTTTTCCTAAATTAATATTTTGATTTTGGGGGGTCGTCTTATAATCAGGGTCGTCTTATAATCGAGCAAATACGGTAATAGGGAGCCAGTGGAGGATTTCACAGAGTGGGGAAGCAGAAGAGGAGCGGCGTGCAGGGAAGATAAGCCTTGCAGCAGCATTTAGGACAGACTGCAGAGGAGAGAGTTGAGACAGTGTAATGCCAACCACAAGAGTGTTAAAGTATTCAAGACAGGAAATAAGTGAATGAACCCGGGTTTTTGTGGATTCTTGGTTGAGGAATGTGCGGAAGCAAGAGGTGTTTTTTAGGTGCAAGGGCAGGATCTAGCGAGAGACTGCATGTGAGGGATGAAGGAGAGGTTTGAGTCAAGGATGAACCCAAGACATCAGGCCTGGTTAGTAGGAGAGATAGTTGTGTTGTTAATGGTGATAGAGAATTCAGGTAGTAGAGTGGAGATGGAAGGAGGGAAGATAATGAGTTCAGTTTTAGAAAGCTTAAGTTTCAGGTAGCATTGTGGTATCCATGAAGAAATAGCAGACAAGCAGTTAGTAATACGGGGCCTGGGAGACTGAGAGAGATCAGGAAAAGACAGGTAGATTTGGGTCTGCATATAGATGATATTGGAGGCCAATGAGTTCATTAGTTTGCCAAGATATGAAGTATAAAGAGAGAACAGCAGAGGGCCAAGGACTGAACCTTGGGGGACGCCAACCAAAAGTGTAAGGGGTGATGTCTTGCCAGAGAAGCTGACAGAGAAGGAATGGTTAAACAGATATGAGGAGATCCAGGAGAGAGCTGTATCTCGAATGTCTGTAGAAGCAAGTGAGTCAAGAAGAAGGTGGTAATCAACTGTATCAAAAGCAGCAGAGAGATCCAATAGTATTAGAATTGAGAAGTGACCTTACACCTTCCTACACTTAAGTTCTCTATATACATTGGCAGAGCATCAATAGGGGTAGACCGGCTGTTGAAATTTTTTTTAATTTATACATGACCTTCAGGATGCCATTCATTATTGTTACATAGTTACTGTCACCGTCCCGGCGGCTCCGGACGCCGCCGGGAGTGTCTCCGTCCTGGCGGCTCTGGACGCCGCCAGTAGGAGAACCGGCCGCGCTTCTCGAACGCCGGCCGTTCGGGAAGGCGGGCGGCCCTCCGTACCGCCGCACTAGGGATAGTAGCGGGTGGAGGGTTGTCCGCGGTTCCCGGGAGAACAACGGTTCCCGGAGCCTCAGTACTTACCCGTCCTCCGGTCGTCGGTCCGCCTCCCAGGCTCGCGCTCGTCTGGGGATTGATTGACGGCTGGAGGCGTGGTCTTTGTTCAGGTCCGGGAGGGGCTTGTGTTTGGCGCCAGTTTTAAAAAGCTGGCTGTGCCTTTCACAAGCACCCTGTTGTGGTCTCAAGTCCATAGTATTCTGCTCGTGTTTACAGTATTGTGTTTTGACCTCTGGCTCGCCTGACTCCCCTTTTGCGCTATGATTTTGTACCTTCGCCTGTGATTCCTGGTTTTGACTCCTGGCTCGACTGACTACCCGCTCTGTGTATCGGACCCCTGGCTTGGCTGACTACCCGTATTGTGTATCGGACCCCTGGCTTGGCTAAGTACCCGTATTGTGTATCGGACCCCTGGCTTGGCTGACTACCCGCTCTGTGAATCTGACTCCTGGCCTGGCTGACTACCCGTATTGTGTTCCTGTCTCGTACTGCGCCTTGCCGCTGCTGCCGCTCAGTATCTCCAGCTGGTGGGAGGTTGTCCACTGTTGGGATCATCTAAGTCCTGGGCTGCTGCTGCCGGGATCTTCGCTCTCAGTAGCAGCAGTTTGGGCTGAAGAACTTCTGCGGGGACGATCTTCCTTAATACTCCAGCGTTACAGTGACAGTTACATAGGCTGAAAAAAGACATGCGTCCACCAAGTTCAGCCTTTCCTATATCTGTTGATCCAAAAGAATGCTCTTTCCAATTTTGCACTAACCAGGGAAAAAAATTCGTTCTTGACCCCAAAATGGCAGTCAGATGTCTCCTTGGATCAATAAGCTGTTTCCCCATAATTAAAGATTATATGCCTGAATGTTATGCTTTTCCAGGTATCCATCCAGTTGCAGTTTAAATGTCTGTACAGACTCCGATAAAACTACCTCTGCAGGCAGAGAATTCCACATCCTTATTGTCCTTACTGCAAAAAACCCTTTCCTCTGCTTTAGTCTAAATCTCCTTTCTTCCAGTCTGAACGCATGACCACGTGTCCTATGCATAGTCCTGTTTATGAACAGATTTCCACACAATGGTTTGTATTGGCCCCGAATATATTTATATAATGCTATCATATCCCCTCCGAGGCGACGTTTTTCTTAACTAAACAGATTTAAATTAGTTAACCGTTCTTCATAACTAGTGCTCCATTCCTTTTATTAATTTTGTAGCCCACCTCTGCACCCTTTCTAGTGCTATGATATCCTTCTTTAGAATAGGTGCCCAAAATTGCACAGCATATTCAAGGTGCGGCCTTACCATTGATTTATACAGAGGCAAAATTATATCTTTGTCCCGCGACTTGATGCCCCTTTTTATACATGACAATACCTTACTGGCCTTAGCAACCGCAGACTGACATTGCACATTGTTGCCTAGTTTGTTGTCTATAACAGTTCCCAAATCCTTCTCATTTGTCATTACCCCTAATTCACCACCGTTTAGGGTGTAGGTTGCTTGTGCATTCGCTACCCCGAAGTGCATAACTTTACATTTGTCTACATTGAATTTCATCTGCCATTTGTGTGCCCAGTCCCCCAGTCTATCTAGGTCCCTCTGCAGCACAGTAATATCCTGCTCGCCCTGTATAACTTTACCTAGTTTAGTGTCATCTGCAAACACAGAAACATGACTTTCAATGCCTACTGCCAGGTCATTTATAAATATGTTGAATAAAATTGGTCCCAGAACAGAACCCAACCCTGAGGGACACCACTTACCACTTTTGACCAGCTTGAAAATTTACCATTTATAATAACTCTCTGTTCTCTATCTCTAAGCCAATGTTCTACCCAAGAACAAGAAATTACATCTAGACCAATTTCTTTCAGTTTGAATACTAACCTATTGTGTGGAACCGTGTCAAACGCCTTGGCAAAATCCTAGTAGATTACATCCACTGCAACACCCTGATCGACACTTCTACTTACTTCTTCATAGAATGCAATTAAATTAGTTTGACAGGACCTATGCTTCATAAAACCATGCTGATTTTTGCTAATAATACTGTTCTTCCCAAGGAATTCTTGAATATTATCCCTAAACAGCCCTTCAAATACTTTCCCAGGCACGGAAGTTAAGCTCACAGGTCTATAATTTCCGGGCACAGAGTTTGAACCCTTTTTGAAAATAGGAACCACATCTGCCTTCCTCCAATCCTCTGGTACAATTCCTGAAAGAAAAGAATCCCGAAAGATTAGAAACAGAGGTTCACTTATTTCCTGACTCAGCTCCTTAAGTACTCGTGGGTGAATACCGTCAGGCCCCGGAGCTTTGTTAACATTAATTTTCTTTAGTTGCTGCAGCACCTTGTCCTGAGCCATCCCCTCACAGTTTGACTGAAAATTATTCTCAGTGGTCCTATGTATATCCATTGCCATAGGTTCCTCCTTAATATATACTGAGGGGAAATAGTCATTTAAAGTTTCTGCTTTTTCCTGGTCCTCCTTAACCAACACTCCCCTCTCTGTTTTTAATGAACCTACGTTTTCATTTTTTTTTTTTTTTTTTTTTTTTAGAATTTATGTACTTAAAGAATGTTTTGGGGTTAGTTTTGCTCTCTTTGGCAATCACCCTCTCATTTTCTAGTTTAGCCCATCTAATCACCCTTTTGCATGCTATATTGGCTTATATCTTATATAGGATGCCTCTGATTCGTCTGATTTAAATGCTGTAAAAGCCATTTTCTTATTTTTAATTTTCTGCTTAACGTCCCCACTAAGCCACATCGGTTTCAATTTGTTTCTTTTATATTTGTTTCCTAGTGGTACATACTGAGAAGTGTACCCTGCTTATATTTGTTTGAAAATATTCCATTTTTCCTCAGTATTTTTATCCCTGAAGAGTTTTTGCCAGTCAATAAGTTGTAAAGCTGCCCTTATCTTATTAAAATTGGCCTTCTTAAAATTATACGTTTTAGTATTCCCCACACATTTACCAATCCATACTTATTAATCCATATTTACTGTTATAAATATAAAAACGTGTTTGTATTTTATGAATCTTACTGTAATTATTGAATAACATTTACTGTATGAATATATATATATATATACACTGTTATGCTATCAATAACCACTATCGAGTGTAAAGTCAGAGTCCACACTCCTTGTTTTCTGCAATTAACAATATTTATTAAGAGAGGCTAAACAAATTAACAATACATATACAAATTACTAGAGCTGAAACAACGAATCGATAAAATCGATAATAATCGATAACGGAAATCATCGATAACGATTTCCGTTATCGATTAATCGAGTGATCAATTCGTTGTTGGAGCACTCGGCTCCTTTTACTTACCTCCGCGAGCGTTCCCCGCTTCTGCTACACGCTCTGCAGTCTCCGCCTTCTTTTAGCTACGTGACGGATGTGACGCGTTCCGGAGGTAAGTATTCTTCATGTCTATGTGCACAGATCGCACAGAGCCACGGTTCGCTCTGTGCGAGTGGCTCCATTCGCACAGAGCGGTTCGCTCTGTGCGAGTGGCTCCATTCGCACAGAGCGGTTCGCTCTGTGCGAGTGGCTCCATTCGCACAGAGCGGTTCGCTCTGTGCGAGTGGCTCCATTCGCACAGAGCGGTTCGCTCTGTGCGAGTGGCTCCATTCGCACAGAGCGGTTCGCTCTGTGCGAGTGGCTCCATTCGCACAGAGCGGTTCGCTCTGTGCGAGTGGCTCCATTCGCACAGAGCGGTTCGTGAGTGTGGGTGCAGGGCAGAGTGGGGGTGGGGGTGCAGGGCAGAGTGGGGGTGGGGGTGCAGGGCAGAGTGGGGGTGGGGGGTGCAGGGCAGGAGACTGGGTGCAGGGCAGAGTGGGGGTGGGGATGCAGGGTGTGAGTGTGGGTGCAGAGCAGAGTGGGAGACTGGGTGCAGGGCAGAGTGGGGGTGGGGATGCAGGGCAGGGTGTGAGTGTGGGTGCAGGGCAGAGTGGGTGCAGGGCAGAGTGTGAGTGTGGGGGCAGGGCAGAATGTGGGGGCAGGGCTGGGTGCAGGGCAGAGTTAGAGACTGGGTGCAGGGGCACAGTGCAAAGTGCTGGGTGCAAAGTGCCAGGGCTGGGTGCAAAGTGCTGGGTGCAAAGTGCCAGGGCTGGGTGCAAAGTGCAAAGTGCTGGTGCAAAGTGCTGAATGCTGGGTGCAAAGTGCTGGATGCAAAGTGCCAGGGCTGGGGCAAAGTGCCAGGGCTGGGTGCAAAGTGCTGGGTGCAAAGTGCTGGGTGCAAAGTTCTGGGTGCAAAGTGCAAAGTGCTGGGGCAAAGTTTCTTGAACAGTAATAGTCCACCTCTTTTCAGAATGTTTGGGGTTATTTTGTTTCATAAATATTGTGTTTGGGTTCTTGTACTTTGAAAATATTGTTTTTTATTACATCATAACAAAATAAGAATGTTAATGTAAATTTTAAGTTGTTTTTTAACATCCAGTTCATTAAATTCTTTTAAATAAACGAAAAATTTGCATATTGTTTTTTTTATCCGATTAATCGATTAATCGAAAAAATAATCGGCCGATTAATCGATTATTAAAATAATCGTTAGTTGCAGCCCTACAAATTACTATAAGTTAGTATATGCTGTTACCAAACTAACTATTCATTGATTGAATGGAAATAACAAAGAAACAGCAGGATAAGCCTGTAAACACGTGATACAATTACCACTCCCATGTGATCATCTCCACGCAGACTCAGAGAGAGAGAGAGAGAGAGAGAGAGAGAGAGAGTTGGCAGGACTTTATAAACACAATAAGTCCTCCTTCTGCTGGACACTCCCCTGGTAACCTATCTTCTCCAGTGACCCTTAGAGACCAAGGTGATAGAAAAGGGAAAGGACATTGCACTGGGGGAGGGAGTGGAAGGTGACCATATGTCCTAACTGATTTGCCATGTGCTCTGCAGAGAAGAATCTCCATTAATGTTTCAGACCATTTGAAGGTCTTGTATAGAGAGGCTTTGCCCATTGGATCTCTGCATCATAACACCATTACACTTCATTGGCATACAGTTGGTTGTCAATCATGCCTTCCTTTTTACATCCCTCCTTTTGACAATGAAGTGGATGAGACTCCTGGACTCTATAAAACCCACTGGAGACAAGAGGGATAGCGTACCTCGCAGTGTATCTACAATGTATGCATGCCCAGCCCGCTATTCACAGAGTTCTTTCCATTTGCATTCCATAATGGAGGTGATATACTCTGGCAATCAATGACTTCAGGTAACAACACATACAAACTTGAATAACAATACATACTACAAAAACACACAATACGATAATAAATGGATGTATGAATAGGTTCCCCAGAGCAGTACCCCATGTTGATTAGAGAAAGTATTAGCTAACTTTTGCCACCAAGTTGTACTAGGAGTGTCAGTTAACAACTGTAGTGCTGCTGTCATACTGGCTATGTCTACTGCATTCACTAACCCAACCCAGTTCCTACACCTCCCAGAACTGTGTCCACAACCCCTCTTCTATATCTACTTTTACCCCTTTCTGCCCACCTTATTGAAGCTCTTTCCATAGTACAGGTAATTCTGGAACAATTTTGAAAATGTGTAGAAATTTTAAATGTGTAGACACTAACCAGTCAATTTTACATCCCTACCACATAAACTACAGTAGATTTTCCCTAATCTGACCATTTACATTCCCAATCATCTTAATTGCCCTGGTTATCTACCCAAAATCCCAAAATATTATTATTTATTATTTCCCCAAAAATTTCAACAACACCCCCACCCCCACTGAGTATTACATATAAACACATATCATATACATTGTCACCACTCCATATTTTAGTCCATCCTTCTATTCCATTGGCGTAATTCCCTCTGCGGTCTCGAGAGGGCAGAGTGATGCCTAGGTCAGTCCAAGAGCTGTTTCTAGTATAATTGCCTTCAGGATGTTGGTCAAATGAGTTTGTGTTAAGTTCAAGTATTGGAAGATTCATTTTTGGTATCTGTATAACTTCCATTATGTTGCTGAGTGGATGGAGTTGCATTCAGTTCCAATAGGGAATTATTATCGGATTCACATGTCCTGAATTGTTTAAGGAAATGCAACATGACCGGAAAGATGTTGAGCTTCATTCTTTTTAGAATATTATTTCACGTTGTCATACTTCGGGCACCTAAAAAGATCAAGCAGAAGCATCAATCCTTAGCAGTTAACTCTGTATCTGGAGCACAAGTCCCTTTATATAATTTACACTGATCTACATGCACCCACTTATATCCAGGCTGCCTTCTGGCCTTTTTGGGGTTAGACCTCTGTACATGTAGAACTGTTGTGCCCAGTGTATCTCGAATTACATAGGGCCCTTCCCAGTTTGCATCCCAGGGAGAATTTTTCTGAAAATTTTTAATCATTACCAATCCCCCCTTCTCAAACAGAGTTTGAGGTGTGGATAAAATTTTACAATCTGTTGGGGCCATATTGGAGGCAGCAAAGTGAAGCAATGAGTTTAATTGCTCTTGAATTTGGGAGAGATACTGGTCTCTAGTCACAGATTCTCTCAGTGGAGTTGAAAGTTGTGGTTCACCTGGATGGCCTAGTGCCATTTTTCTCCCTGTCATTAATTCATATGGAGAGCACCTAGTGGCATTAGAGGGTGTAGCTCTGATAGCCATGAGTACTGCTGGGAGATGGTTAACCCATGATTTGCCATATTGTACCAGCATTTTAGATAACCTGGACAGAGTATGATTCATTCTTTCCACTATACCAGATGACTGGGGATTATATGGTATATGAAATCTCTGCTGTATTCCTAATAGAGAACACAGGTTTTGCATATCTCTCCACAAAACATTATTGGAAAGGTCTACCAGCATTCCTTCTGTTCTCATTACATCTGCACCCAGTATGGTACCTTCAGTGTTCTTACTTTGCCAGATCAGTATTTCCTTACTCCACTGAGCACTTAAAGTCAAGGTCACTTGTGGAATAAGAAATGCCTGAGACTGGGAACCACCAAGTCCTACAAGAAATGTCTTTTTCGCCCCAGAAGGAGGACTTAATGGTAGATCGGTTAATGTCACTGAAGCTCCTGTATCAATCAGAATCTTAGTGTGATGTCCTGCCATAATACCATGCACGTATGGACGTCCGGAATGGTCCCTTAATGTTTTACAAATAGGAACCATATCGTCCAGTGCTAGTCAATCTGAAAATAAAATTAGAGGAGCCTCATCCCCTGGTTTCAGTTTGTGGTCATTAGTAACCGCTCCTTGTACTGCCATCATTCTCAGAGCCTCCCGCGCCGGACCATACAGATTGGTCCTAGGCAGAGGGTTAGAATGATGTTCCTGACCTGCCTTTTCAGGACTGTTATTTCTTTTCATCTTTACAGATCCTCTTTGATCACTTTCTTTGACAGACCAAGAGGGGGATGGACTAACATGCCATCCCTCAGTCACCCTTTGGTCTCTCTTGGCCTTCCTACATTCTTTCTGTCTATGACCATGTTTATTGCAATAATAACAAATACCTCTGAAGGGAATCTCAGGTAGAGATTGCTTCCATTCATTGGTAGTTACAATCGCAACCTTACGCTGTCCTATGACTCCTTTCCTCATTAAATTCTGCCTGGCCTTCCCTATGATGGTCAATACCCCTTCCAAAGTATGTTTTTCCTCGGCCATCATTTGCACTCCAGGGTCTAAGTAAGTGAATTTTTTTACTAGGTATTGCAGTAGATCAGGAGGGGTTTGATCTGGTGGAATGCGGTGGGTTAGCCGATAGACTTGCTCAAATTTGGAAGCAAAAACCCACGGATCATCTTGTAAATTCACCTTCATCTCAGCAAGTGAATGACTATCTAAATCTCTGTCTCCTGTTACAAATTTGGAGACAGCTCTAAGTCTGTCTCCCTCTGTAGCCCATTTATCATCTTTAAACCAATCTCGGTCTCGATTAATAGGACCATTTATGGGTGGATTAAATCTACATGCAATGCTGCTTGGGGCCCACATTTTAAGCATCATACATGCCTCTTTAGGAGAGAGCATATATTGTTTAACTGCTGATTCGTAATTAGACATGTTTGAAAGGACATCTGTTTTGCAGTCATATGGGGGAAAGAGGGGCTTTAACTTCATCAGCTGTTTCATCACCTTATCTCTATCCTGCTGCTGTAGAATTTTAGCAGTTTGCAGGGTGGCAGATGTCCTGCTTTTAACACTAGGTGAAACAGATAAAGGGTCCATAAAATGCGGTATTGCTGGCTTTGTTACACGAGGGGTTAATACAGGGATACCACCATTATCTAGCTCATCCAGTATACGGTTTCCTATGTTTGTTCCTGGGTTCTCACTCTCTACAATACTTTGTGCCTCTTCTTCTTCTGCACATGTTTCCCCCTGGCTGCATACAGCAACTGGGGTTTGCGTGGCTAAACATGTCCTAAGGGATGATATCAACTCTCCTCTCGCTTCGTAATTGTCCTCTAATGTGTTTACATAATCTCCATTTAATCCACAGGTTGGACAATCACTATATTTACTTGTGTTGTTTATTATGGAGGCCACAGGAGTGTGCCCCACAAGTATACGGTTCAACTGATTCCTCAATAACTTCAGCAACTTCATACAGTTCTGGATTTTCAGTCTATCTTTATTCAGGCACCACTTCTTATTGTCTACTCTGCAATTCTCTTTCTCACATTGCAACCACAAGCTATGCATTTGTTTAAATTCATTTTCATTTTCCATCATTAATGGGTCAAAAGTGCTAGCTTCTGCATACTGTGCTACAATTTCCATTCTGATATATCAAAAAACAAATTATAATTTACTCACACGACTTGTGTCTTCAGACTGCAGGCAATCAAATGGTGTGCACCCCACTTTGAATCCTCGGTCTGGATAAAACGCGATCCTCCAGAAATGATGTCCGGCTTACTAATTGCGTCTCACTCTGGTTGCCTCTTAGGATCTCTCACGTCTTGGCCCGAGACGTATTGCAGAAAACGCTTTCAGCAAATAAAACAAAATCGGTTCGGTTATTTTGTCCCTTTTAGCTCACTTGTATCTGGAGAAAACTGGATTGTCCCCCCTTGCAAGTGAGCAAAATGTGGTAAAAAATAATTACCTGGCTCGCCAAATGTTATAAATATAAAAACGTGTTTGTATTTTATGAATCTTACTGTAATTATTGAATAACATTTACTGTATGAATATATATATATATATACACTGTTATGCTATCAATAACCACTATCGAGTGTAAAGTCAGAGTCCACACTCCTTGTTTTCTGCAATTAACAATATTTATTAAGAGAGGCTAAACAAATTAACAATACATATACAAATTACTATAAGTTAGTATATGCTGTTACCAAACTAACTATTCATTGATTGAATGGAAATAACAAAGAAACAGCAGGATAAGCCTGTAAACACGTGATACAATTACCACTCCCATGTGATCATCTCCACGCAGACTCAGAGAGAGAGAGAGAGAGAGAGAGAGAGAGAGAGAGTTGGCAGGACTTTATAAACACAATAAGTCCTCCTTCTGCTGGACACTCCCCTGGTAACCTATCTTCTCCAGTGACCCTTAGAGACCAAGGTGATAGAAAAGGGAAAGGACATTGCACTGGGGGAGGGAGTGGAAGGTGACCATATGTCCTAACTGATTTGCCATGTGCTCTGCAGAGAAGAATCTCCATTAATGTTTCAGACCATTTGAAGGTCTTGTATAGAGAGGCTTTGCCCATTGGATCTCTGCATCATAACACCATTACACTTCATTGGCATACAGTTGGTTGTCAATCATGCCTTCCTTTTTACATTTACCAATCCACACTTTTGAGTTTATTTCAAAAGAGACCATATTGTGATCACTATTACCCAAGTGCTCCCCCACTTGAATGTTAGACACAAGATCAACATTAGGCCTTGTATTATACATTTGTATTATTTGAGCCTGTGACTAGCTTAGCGCACCGACATTTTTTCTTTTCCCTGTTTGCACATATTTGAGGTTGTTGGCTCCTCATCAGTCTGGTTGCAGCTTGCTGTCCAGGGGTTAATAGGGAGGAGGTTTAATTGCACCTCCCCCAACACATTAATAAGGTTTTGGTAGCAGTATAAACTGCTTCGTGTGCCCACTATGTAGGAGGTGAGAGTAGGTTCTCACCCTATTGAGAGTGTGCCTTGACGTGGCGGGTGAGCTTAATTATGCTTTGGCCAATTCATATAACCAAAACCTCTCATTTATATTATGTTTATATATTTGTTGCCAACTTTATTATGGTAAGAAGCGCAGACAGTTTTTGTTTCTTGTATACAAGATCAACATTGTTTGTTATCACCAGATCCAAACAATTATATTGGTTACATTTAAAGTATACTGGATTGACCCAAAAGCAAAGAAATTGGTCAGTATCATTACATTTCAAGTTTTTTTATTTTATACAATCCAAGATGTTTCGCTTTTTTTATAGTCCCAAGCCATGTCAAGCCATGTTGATGATAATGAGAAATATATAATAAACCCCTTTTTGAAGGTGTTCTACCTTTATAGCTTTCTTCAAAGTAGTGAGTTTATATTACAAAACAAATACCAAAGCTAATTGAACACTTAACCCAAACAAAGTTTTCCTAGTGCTGTGTACCAAAAATCTAGGAAAAAATGGCATACAGAAATAAAGGTTACAAATTGGCAAAACAGTCCATAAAATAAAATGGGAGAAACACAAGAAATCCCAACATACAATTACTAGTCTATGTATATTTGCAGGAACTTCGGATGTTAAAGTTCTTGTATATTAGAAGTTATCTTTGGTATTTCCCAAGATCCATGTAATAAAGATAACCAACAGTTGTTTCAAAGAGGCCAGACCCCCAGAGTGTTACCTTGGAGAACCAGAGCTTGGTCTGGACAGCTTGTGGCACACTCCTCATACCTGTCTGGATCACTAGTGAAAAGTTTACATTCATCAGACATGAGGCAGAGTGGCATATAGGGGGCTAAAAGGAATATCTTGGAGGCAGAGTGGCATATAGGGGGTCTAGAGGCATGTCTGGGAAGCAGAGTTGCATATAGGGGGTATAAGGCATATTTGGCAGCAGAGTGGTATATAGGGGGGTATGAGGCAATTTTTTGGGGGGTAGAGTGGCATATAAGGAGGTATAAGGCATATCTGGGGGCAGATGTGCACAACTGGGGGCAGGTTGGCAAATAAAAGGAAATAAAAACAAAAAATGCATTTTTCTCAATCACAGTTTTTATTAAATATGAAAAATAGTTTACATGTGAATTAATATTTACTTGTAAAGCTTTTTTCTTATAGGGTAGTCTTATATTCAGGCTTTTTATTTTTTTCCTAAATTAATATTCAAATTTTGGGGGGGTCGTCTTATAATCGGTACATATTGGGCTTAACACTTTTCTTGCCAGAGACCCGGACAGACCAATTAATGCCTTGGCATGACACAAGGTCCCATTGACAATGTCCAAAGGCCTTTTCAGCATCAAGGTCATTCAACACAGAGGAAATTTCTCTTTGGTATAGGGTAACGTGTATAGTCTTCTCCAGAGAAGAGAGATGTACCGTATTTGCTCAATTATAAGACAATCCCTCAAAATGTGATTATCAATTTAGGGAAAAAAGAAAAACTCCCCAGCAGGGGCAGCCCCCCTTCCTCACCAGCGGCAGTGGGAGCAACCGGAAAATGTTGCAGATGGCCCGTCGCCTGTTACGGTGAGATGAGAGGATCCCAGGGGCAGAAACTGGCACAGCTGGACACAGGAGAAAAAGCTGGCTGAGTAGACCAGCAAATATCGGGTACAGCAGGACAAAATCAGCAGGCAGAAAACAAGGTAAACCGTCTGAGATTCAGGTGTCCGGAAACTATCAAAACCGGCAAGTATGGGCAGCCTCCTGGCTTCAGTGACGTCACAGATGCGAAAGCAAGCTCCCGCGATTACGTGACCGGAAATGGGGATAGCTGGTCCATCTCCCCACCGGCAGACCCCAATTCCGGCATCGGAGGAACCTGTCCTCCCTCCCCAGCGACAGTTGGAGGGAATGACATTGCTCCCCAGCAGCCGTACAAGCCCTGGACCTGTGGGAACATCTGCTTGACTAACGCAGGAACCAATCAGCTGGAGATCTGGTGCTTGGTTAGTCTATATTTTGGGGGGTAGAAGTGTCACGGGAGCCTCACTTGAGAGGCGCCTGGAGGCTGCATTTCCATTTATATATTGTGGACCCCTGGGTTGGATAACATATTTCCAACAAGAGACTGTGGACGCGCCACCATCTTGCGAGTGGCAAAATAACTTGTCCTGGGGTGCGTATTTGGTGTTGCTGAATGCCTCGTTATCGAGACATTTCAGCGACACCATTGAAGTTCAACGATCGCCTCCTAAACTTTGGCGGATGTTGACGCCCCGGGGAGGGGCCAGACATGGCCCTTGATGCCGAAGTTCTGTATTCCTGGTGGCTATGGGCAGAAAAAAGCATAATCTGGCAGGTGTACCCAGTGGGGGTACAGGACATTCCCGTCACAGCCCCGCTGTACAGTTTCAGGAAGAGGTGGCAATGATGAAGGCTAATTTTAGTTTAGTAGATCCATGGAGGGTGATGAACCCCTGGGTAAATAAACATCAGATTTTGTCTCTGGAGTTCATGGTTCCTTTTCCCACAAAGACTATTTCCTTATATCCCAACACAAATTTCTGACCACGCTCCTGTGACTTTAGTGTTGCACTGGAACATTCAGTACACTAGACACTGGCTGTTCCCTATGTCACCAAGTCAGATGGTTTTTGAGACAATTTCATAGATGACAAAACAGAACATGTTGATGACCATTCGTTATTCTGGGAAATGGCAAAAGCAGTTGTTAGGGGCCACATTATTTGTCACACGGCTAATGCCCAGAAGGAGTGGTTAGATAAGCAAGAATTAGCCTGGTGCGTCTCTAACAGTGTCACATGCAGATGGGGCTAAACCTGCCAATCCCATTGTTTTAAAGCATGGCGGCTTTGATGAAACACGCAATCAACTTGTTGCTCCCTACGTCTTTCTTTAATGACAATGAATGGGAATTATCATCAGATGGATCTTTGGCTATGCTTTTTACATACACCGTTTGCTAATCTCCCTGAGCTGGGTGAAATTGCATGAGATGTCAGATTTCCAACTTGAAAAATGCACACGTCCCAAATGTGGCCTTTTAGTAACCAAACAACCCAACAAACCCATGCATGGAGACTATCACTGTACTCGGGTGATGTTGCTGAACACTTATTGGTGTGTTGTTTGATATATTCCAGGGGCGGTGAATTCATACTAAAAGTACAATGTGTGTGGGGGGAAAAACACAAAAAAATATTTGACTATGGTTGGTCGTAGGCTCAGTGCCTGGAAAGGGTGTTTGAAATATCCCAGGGTGCCTAGTTTTAAAACGTATATGGTTTGATGGGGTGAATTGGATTGGCCGGCTTCAATGATGTCCCAAATAGGACATGATGCAGAATTTTCAACATGTCAAACTTCCAAGTTGAGAAACTGAATTGCGCATGCAAACAACCTGACAAACCTTATGCATAGGTGCTATCACTATACTCAGGAGATGTTGCTCAACACATATTGGTATGTTGTATGACAGTACTACCACAAAGTTTGACATGTTTCTCTTTTCACAAGCTGAAAAAATAAACAAAAAGAAACGGTTGTGTTAGTGATTTTTTTTTAAAATAAAACACAAAAATACAATAAATAAAAAAAAAACAATAAAGTGAGCTAAGTGGACCTCTAACAGTACTGCAGTGATAAAAGTGAAGAAATTAATAAAAAAATACAACAAATAAAAAATACAAAGAAAATTATAAAAAAGATAATATAAAAAAAGAAAAAACCCTTACATCCCATTGCCCTAGCACAACATCTAAAAGGTATAACTCCCTGCCCCTGTTAACAACCCCCAAACCCGTTAAGCCATAAGTATGAGAAATACTACCCTATAGGGTTCTATATGTAAGGGATGGATATGGCCCTCTAGAAAAAAAACTATGAGTGTGGGGTATTTCCATAATGAGGAGATGCAGCTAAACAATTTTGGCTGGGTTTTTCTGCTGTAACATATACCCTGTGCAATGAAATTTAATCAACACAGAAGTGTTGGTGCAGGAAATAATTTCTGTGGCCATATAGCTGCATAAAGAGTGCCCAAATATTCCTGATAAGATAGTTTGGGTTGCTTTACAGAAATATATACTTTTATGGGTATTTTTGGTTTATTTGTTTAAAATTAGAGTTTCAATCCCATCATATCTAATGTATAAAATTCTACGGCTTTGTAAAAAAATAATGCACACCTTTATAGTATGTTCCTATAAGTGCTGGGAAAGTATGGAAATTCTATATAAATGAGGTTTCTGAAATCAGGACACCTGAATTGATAAATTAGGAGGGGATTTTCCGTCACTTTACCTAATTTTGTGAGGATTCAGAGGGGAAAATATATTAAAAAAAAAAAAGTTTTTTTCCCCCTAATTTTCGCTAGTTTTACTAAAATTTGTTTCTCATATTTCTCATCCTAAATTTTCAGCTAATTATCTAACTATATAGTATCAAAAGAAAGCCCTCTATCTATATATCTAAAAACAATATATAGTTTACATAGGTACACTATGTCGGAAATGGGATATATTTGGGAAAATGGGATTCCAGGTGCCGACACACCTTCGTCTAGGGGTTAATAACTCCACGTAGCTCGAATAATTAGAAGAAAATGCTTCTTTGATAGGAAAATGGAGGGTTTAATGCTGTAATGAAGCCTATGAAAGGCTAACACACACAGGGTTACATTGGGAATGAAGTTGTACTTGTGACTGCAACAATATAATGGAAAGATTGTAACTAACTGCAGCAAGGATGGAAAGATTGTAACAACTAATGACATACAAGGAGTTCTTATAGGGTGGGATCAAAGGTACATTACTATTGGTTAACTAATATCAAAAGACAATGCTTACACTATTACACAACATACAATTTACAATCCTATAGATCAGGCATGTCCAAAGTCCGGCCCGCGGGCCAATTGCGGCCCGCGTTCCGGACTGATGCGGCCCCCAAGTGAGCCACGGGACTTGGCGTCATCAGCCGGCGCAGGGAGAAGGAAAGCGCGAGATCTGGGCTTTCCTTCTCCCTGCGCCGGCACACACAGCCACACAGCGGTGGGCGCGGCTTCAGTGTTGTGCGCCGGGCTCTGACAACAAACCCCGGCGCACAACAGCTGTTGCCGCGCGGATCGCAAGGGAGCAGTATCGGAGGTATTTACCGGACATCCGGCTTAAAATCACTCAAGGGAGCCGGATGTCCGGGAAAGACCTCCGATACTGCTCCCTTGCGATCCGCACAACACTGAAGCCGCGCCCACCGCTGTCCGTGCCCTCTGAACCCCGTGCCCTCGGAAGAAGACAGAAGAACTGAAGAAGAAGAGGAGCGAAGAGCAGGAAAAGGAGCTGTAAGGAGAAAAGAGGAAAGGTAGGAAAGCATACAGTGAGAGTGGATTGGTGTATGTGTGTGGATTGGTGTATGTGTGTGGATTGGTGTATGTGTGTGGATTGGTGTATGTGTGTGGATTGGTATGTGTGTGGATTGGTATGTGTGTGGATTGGTGTATGTGTGTGGATTGGTGTATGTGTGTGGATTGGTATGTGTGTGTGGATTGGTGTATGTGTGTGGATTGGTGTATGTGTGTGGATTGGTGTATGTGTGGATTGGTGTGTGTGGATTGGTATGCGTGTGGATTGGTATGCGTGTGGATTGGTATGCGTGTGGATTGGTATGCGTGTGGATTGGTGTGTGTGTGTGGATTGGTGTATGTGTGTGGATTGGTGTATGTGTGTGGATTGGTGTATGTGTGTGGATTGGTATGTGTGTGGATTGGTATGTGTGTGGATTGGTGTATGTGTGTGGATTGGTGTATGTGTGTGGATTGGTATGTGTGTGTGGATTGGTGTATGTGTGTGGATTGGTGTATGTGTGTGGATTGGTGTATGCGTGGATTGGTGTATGTGTGGATTGGTGTGTGTGGATTGGTATGCGTGTGGATTGGTATGCGTGTGGATTGGTATGCGTGTGGATTGGTATGCGTGTGGATTGGTGTGTGTGTGTGGATTGGTGTATGTGTGTGGATTGGTGTATGTGTGTGGATTGGTGTATGTGTGTGGATTGGTGTATGTGTGTGGATTGGTGTATGTGTGTGGATTGGTATGTGTGTGTGGATTGGTATGTGTGTGTGGATTGGTGTATGCGTGTGGATTGGTATGCGTGTGGATTGGTATGCGTGTGGAATGGTATGCGTGTGGATTGGTAAGTGTGTGAGAGTGATGGGTGTTATGCTGTACCATTTCCAATGTATTTTTCATTATATAATTATGCTCTAAAAGTACATCATAACTCCCATCACTCTATACTGTTCCATACAGTGGCAGAGCTGGGAGACAGAGGCCTTGCACCCCCACTGCAGGACTCCTGAAAGGTAAGTGAACTTCAAAGAGGGAGAGGGTAGATAGTTAGGAGGGGTAGATAGGGAGAAGGGAGTGAGAAGGGGTAGATAGGGCAGAAGGGAGCGAGAAGGGGTAGATAAGGCAATCATACTCCTATCATGCCAAGTCTGCGAGTGCCTCCTGGAATCTGGGTATGCCTGGGCATGATAGGAATGTGATTGCTGTTAACAATTATATATATATATATATATATATATATATATATATATATTGTTATTTAATTGTTTTGTCCTATTTTAGTGTGTTACTCACTTTAAATAAAAGTGTTAGATTTTTTTTATGGTGTGTGTGGGGGGTCATATTCAGTTTTGGCCAGGTAGTTTTAAAGTGTGTGTGTGTGTGGGGGGTGCCACATACAGGATCCGCCCCGGGTGCCAAATACTCTAGGTACGCCCCTGCCCTCCCCTACACAATTTCTTCATCAGATGCCCTTGTGGCTGTGTGTGCCGGCGCAGGGAGAAGGAAAGCCCAAATCTTGCGATCTCGGACGTCGCTAGATTTGGGCTTTCCTTCTCCCTGCGCCGGCACACACAGCCACAAGGGCATCTGATGAAGAAATTATAGGCAGTGGCGGAACTACCGGGGTCGCGACAGCGACCGGGCCCTGGAGTTCTGCCAGTCAGTGGGGCCCAAGGGGTGCCGAGCGGTTGCTGAAAAAGGAGAGTGAGAAAGGGATAGATGTGGTATGCCGTTTTCAATAAACTTTGCATAAAATAGTTAATTTGCATTTCATTTTAATGGTTCAGAAAATGTCAGGCAAAATGGTCGGCCCTCGCACATGTTCACTTCATCAAATCTGGCACTCTTCGAAAAAAGTTTGGACATGCCTGCTATAGATAAACTAATCTCAAAAGACAATACATACAATTTACAATCATATAGATACAATCCTAGGGATACAACATCAAAAGACAATACTAACACTATACAATGTACAATCCTATGGATGAACAAATTAAAAGACAATGCTAACACTATCACACACTATTTACAAACAGACTATACAGACAATGTAATTCATGACTTACAGTTGTCCTTTGATGTGGGCTTCGGGGGCTACATTTGCACTTCAATAAGTCTCTTTCCTTTTTGTGTGCATGTGAATTGAACTGGCCAAATATTGTTTGGTTAGGTCAGATCACTTTAAGTCCTTCTACACCTATAATGACTGTAATTTATATTTTTCATATAATTATGTTATACTGCTCCCTAGGGTGTCTGACATAGTCTGCATGCTACCTCCACACACTATTCGCAGGAAAGGGGAATAATCGCCTCTAAGATGACTCTTTTTGCACTGTATGGAAGATGATTATTGTACCATCTGAGATATATTCTGCTTATGGAACCTTTTATATCAACTGGTAAAAACAATAAATGGCTAAACTGTATACACCGAGTTGGCATACACTTTTTCTGTCAGTGTCCGATGACATGCTATGTGCCTCAGACATTGACCCTATATGTGACACTTATAGTGTCCGTTCAAGTGAAGACATCAGTCTACCACAGCTTGATGAGACCTGCAGGCCTGCCACCATGGAGCTTTTTTAAGCTGTTTTGAAACCACAGAAAATCACAAAGTTCATGACAACGGACAACGTGCCTTGCACATCATGGGGATGAACGAGCTTAGAAAGCGATCGACTGTGGCTTTTTAGTTAGACTACTTGTCTTGGCTTACCCAGTAGTACTTGTACCAAAGTGGGACGGTAAGATCGGTTTCTGTGTGGACTACTACAAAGCTAATAATTGGGCCAGGACTAACTCTTACCCTATGCCCCGAGTACATGAACTATTAGATGGCATTGTCTGGGGTAACTTTCTTGCAACCATAGATCTCTGCAAGGGTTACTGGCAGATTCCGCTGGAGTTGGCATTCATCACCCCATAAGGCTTATACCAGTCTAAGATTATGCCCTTTGGGATGAAGAATGCCCGGCAACCTTCCAGCTGATGGTGGATCAGCTCCTCGATGGGCTCCAGGACAGTGCCCGCGCATAGCTGGATGACATTATGATCTACAGTGATACCTGGAAGGAACACAGTGGTGTTGGACTGGCTCAGATCTACAGGACTGACTCTCAACCCAGAGATGCCTCCATGTTTGGGTTGAGAGCAGCTCTGAGCCAGGTTGGGGACTATGGCCACGAGCACCTAGTAGCCTATATCAGCCAGAAGCGACTGCCCTGGGAAGTGGGGTATGCGCCTGGCACTGGTATGGGCGCTCAAAAAAACTTGTATTTATATGGAGGTGCTTTCATGGTGTTCAGACAATGGATTTTTGTTGTGTTAGAGCCTCACATTTATCATGGATTTATTTGTGCACATTTGTTTGAGCAATAATACCAATATATATTTTTATTTATTTATTTATTTTCCTCAACAGCACATAAAGCAACGTTTACAAAGACTGACGGGATGGTTGATAGAGGAAGATTCTTTTGAAAGTCTAACTCCTTATGGATATGTGACATTCTCCAACATTATCAGTACTCTTAATCCTACTGCAGAGCGTCATTTGGTTCTTGCTTGCCATTATGATTCAAAATACTTCAGTCCGCAATGGGATCGCAAAGTGTTTATAGGTGCAACTGACTCTGCTGTTCCGTGTGCGATGATTTTAGAAGTAGCACGAGTCCTAGACCATCGTTTACAACAATTAAAGGTTTGTTTCATTTCCTTTTTAATTAATTTTTTTCTAACGGATATTCTTTAAAAAAAAAAAAAAAGATTCAAATCACGGTTGACTTTCAACATGGGAGCTCCACATTAATGGCTTCTTATACACAAGCAATTAAAAAATTAGCTATACATTTTTTTAACCTACTTTTACTTTTGCATACTTTTTAGTGTTGCTTTTGGAGATACGTAAAAGTCATATTGGGTTGAAGATTGATACATTTTCATTGTACTTTTATATTTACATCTGTACAGAATATGGGACGGTATCTGATGACAGACCATATAGACTGCTTCAAAAGCTTGGGATTGAGCAAAGCATAGCTTTTTCTACTATAGGCATAACATTCCTGCAGCTGCTTACCAGAGTTGGGGTGTCCTTGCAGTGGGGGTATCGTAATGGGGGCATGCAAGGCCAGCTGTATGCAAAATTGTTACTTCCCTGGTGTTTCAGCAATGTGGCAGGCAAGGGCAAAGAATGATGCACATGTTCAGTGCCTCTGTTGTGCTGCGGCTTGTGCCCAGACTGCGGGAGGAGGGGCATGTTGAAGTTGTAGCATTTCTTCCTGAGGGTGGTACAGCATAACTCATCAATTTGTACTGAGCCTTACAGTGGTACAGTATAACGGCCATATATATATGGCCTGAGAGTGGTATACCACAACTTCCATTACCACAACCACAACAGTATAACTCCTGTCATTATATAGTGATCCATACACTGAGGGGGTATCTCTAATCATTATAGCAAGCTAGACATAGACGGTGGTATGGCATATCTCCCATTGCTATATACTGTGCCAGGCATTGACGGTGATACACCCTAACTCCTATCACTATATACCGAGCCAGACACTGACTATGGTACAACATAACTCCCAATATCACATCAGGTTGCACACAGGGGAGAGATAATAAGAGGAGAAAGAAAGGTGGCTTTCTTTCTCCTCTTATTATCTCTCCCCTGCGTGCTCCTCTTTATTTCAATATTGCACTGTGCCAAAGTAAACCTCGGGAGATGACGTCATATTTTGCCGTCCAGCATGAAGGTGACGGCACTCTAACCGAGATGGAGGCTTTGCGCTCCCACTAACGCAGTCAGTGCAGCGTCGAGGAGGGCGGCGGCAGGGATCAGAGGATACAGAGGGACGCTGAGCGGTTGCTGAAAACCTTTCCATGAGCAACTGCTCGGCGCCCCTATCTCCTCCGCTCCCTGCCACTTGGGTGCCGTGCACACTGTTATGTTACAGGCTTTCATATTTTACGATATAAATTCACTGCGAAGTTGAGGAACACAACCAATACAATTTTATACTTTAACTTAGGAAAAAGAACAGTAGAGGGAAAAAGATACAGAACTACAATTTTAATTGTTCTCTGGAGACACACTTTGAGGCAGGTATGGACAGCAGACCTATATCCATCTCATGAAACCATGAACAGACCATTACAGCAGACTCTTACCATAGTCACTACAATCAACTCACCCCTTCCAAGCAGTCCTACTCTCTCACCCCCACCCCAGCAACCACCTAATAATTGTAAACCTGCAAGAGAAGAGCCATCTTCTACTTCTGTGTCACTGTTATATTGTCTGTTGATGTTATATTAAATTGTCTGTTAAGTATTGTCAGTGTTCCCTAGTGTAACAGTGCTATGGAAACTGCTGGGGCTATATTGACCCTTAGGTGACCCTTTAGGTCTTATAAAACAGGCCCTAGATGACCGAGGACATACTAGTACATGCTTTGGTATGTGCACCTGAGTAATTGAGAACACCCAACCGGCAACAATATTGACAATAAAAAAGTCCCAAGAGAGTCTACCCAGACCCTCATGTGACCGCTGATGAGCCCATCCTGCTGGCTGATCACAGGTACTAAGATCAGCAATACAGAGCAAAGGAGCCCTGCTTATTGATCACTCTGTCCCTGACCAAGAGTTTACATACTTTAAATGTTTGGCCTTGTTACAGACACACAAGGTGACACACACGGGTTAAAATGGCAATTAGGGGTTAATTTCCCACACCTGTGGCTTTTTTATAGTGAAATTAGTTTCTGTGTATAAATAGTAAATGAGTTTGGTAGCTCTCACGTGGATGCACTGAGCAGGCTAGATACTAAGTCACGGGAAGCAGAACAGAATTGTCAAAAGATCTGTGTAACAAGGTAGTGGAACTTTATAAAGATGGAAAGGATATAAAAAGGTATTCAAAGCCTTGAAAATGTCAGTCACTACTGTCAATCACGTATTAAGAAGCGGAAAATATGGGTATCTTTGGATACCAAAGAACAACCCACAGGTAACCCCAGGAGAAATACATGCTGCTCTGGAAAAAGTGGTTGTTTCAAGGAGCACAGTATGATACTTGCTCGAGTTGACAGAAAGGAGCCTTTACTGTGCCAATGCCATAAAAAAATAACACCGTGAACAATAAAACCAAAATTACGTGCTCTTATAGTGAACAGTAAAATAAAAGTAATACTTCCCTGATTTGGACCGCAGCACCCAAACAACACTCTCCTCCAAGTGTTAAAATATAAAACCAACGAAATTTAGATGGGGCGCAGGTACATATAAAAGGGAAAAAATAATAATACAATATAGTGTAGATGATTTGTTCAATGTGAAGCTTAAGTGATATAATGCACTCACAAATTGAAGAAGTGAATCCAACCCATCAATAGGACTGTAAATAATCTTTGATATTCTTCTTGAGAAAATCTAAAAAACAAACTTCAATGGTGCAGTATTCCAAAATCAAATATAGAAAAATGGAAAAAAATGCACTCACAATTGTATATGCACTACAAGTGCATATATAGGCGTTGAAAGTCCACCAAAATGTGGGGTATATCGAACTCCAATTGAAAATCGACGCGTTTCACCCGTAGGCTTCTTCAGGAAAATCAATTGAAGCATATGTCCATAAAAATTCAATGTAAAATCAGCAGTCCGTAAGTATTTTCGTCTTCTTCATCTGTTCCTTTATATCCACTTCCGCATATCGCCGTTTGTTGACCTTTCCCCTTTGGTGTCATCACGTTTTTTCGATGTTGTCATGACGTTTGTCTGTCTTCTTGTTCATTAATAAAGTTTATACAGAGCAAAAAACCTTTTCGCCTGTATCCGGGAAGATCTTTGAACTCCATTTATAGGTCGCGGGTGGACTCGGTCTCGGGGAAATAATGAATACATTAAAAGCGGACTAAAAGGATATAACGGAAGAAACGAAGGCCGAAATGGAAGAAAAACCGGAGAAAGAACGAAGAGAGAACGGAGAGAGAACAAGCGTGCCCGCCCTATATGTTAATTATGTATGTATTATGCCGTACGATTGAGGTATATGCAAATCAAAACTGAAAATAATGTGACTGATAATATCTTTTACCGGGAAAAGTGTATTATTTTAATTAAATCAAAAACAATATATTGTTTCTGCTTCATATTAAATAAGAATATATATATTTATTGCGTAAGTGATTCTCATATGTGTGTGTTGTATTATATTCCTTTGTGTGACGTGTATGTTAAGGAATATAATACAACACACACATATGAGAATCACTTACGCAATAAATATATATATTCTTATTTAATATGAAGCAGAAACAATATATTGTTTTTGATTTAATTAAAATAATACACTTTTCCCGGTAAAAGATATTATCAGTCACATTATTTTCAGTTTTGATTTGCATATACCTCAATCGTACGGCATAATACATACATAATTAACATATAGGGCGGGCACGCTTGTTCTCTCTCCGTTCTCTCTTCGTTCTTTCTCCGGTTTTTCTTCCATTTCGGCCTTCGTTTCTTCCGTTATATCCTTTTAGTCCGCTTTTAATGTATTCATTATTTCCCCGAGACCGAGTCCACCCGCGACCTATAAATGGAGTTCAAAGATCTTCCCGGATACAGGCGAAAAGGTTTTTTGCTCTGTATAAACTTTATTAATGAACAAGAAGACAGACAAACGTCATGACAACATCGAAAAAACGTGATGACACCAAAGGGGAAAGGTCAACAAACGGCGATATGCGGAAGTGGATATAAAGGAACAGATGAAGAAGACGAAAATACTTACGGACTGCTGATTTTACATTGAATTTTTATGGACATATGCTTCAATTGATTTTCCTGAAGAAGCCTACGGGTGAAACGCGTCGATTTTCAATTGGAGTTCGATATACCCCACATTTTGGTGGACTTTCAACGCCTATATATGCACTTGTAGTGCATATACAATTGTGAGTGCATTTTTTTCCATTTTTCTATATTTGATTTTGGAATACTGCACCATTGAAGTTTGTTTTTTAGATTTTCTCAAGAAGAATATCAAAGATTATTTACAGTCCTATTGATGGGTTGGATTCACTTCTTCAATTTGTGAGTGCATTATATCACTTAAGCTTCACATTGAACAAATCATCTACACTATATTGTATTATTATTTTTTCCCTTTTATATGTACCTGCGCCCCATCTAAATTTCAATGCCATAAAAAGCCTGGTTACAATATGCCCGACAACACCTTGACATGCCTCATAGCTTCTGGCACACTGTAATTTGGAGTGGCAAGACCAAAATAGAGCTTCATATTCACAACCATAAGTGCTATGTTTGGAGAGGGCTGCTCATGAGAGACTCTTGGACTTTCCAGCACGACAATGACCCTAAACACAAGGCCAAGTTCACCCTCCAGTGGTTACAGCAGAAAAAGGTAAAGGTTCTGGAGTGGCCATCACAGTCTCCATGACCTTAATATAATTGAGCCACTCTGGGAAGATCTCAAACATGTGGTTCATACAAGACAACCAAAGACTCTGCATGACCTGGAGGCAAGTTGGCATGATGAATGGGCAGCTATACCACCTGCAAGAATTTGGGGCTTCATAGATGTCACGGAGCTGCTCCCTTAGTCTGGGACAACACACTCTTTCCCTGGTTTCCCAGTCACTAACCGAGACTCAGTGTAGGGTATAACCAAAACAAAGACTACTTTATTTTAGACAAACTGGGCTGGTTATAGCCAGCAAAACACACATTAACATAAAACAAGATATTGAGATACAAACCGTCCCCTTAATCTACCTTCCAGAGACAAGCAAATGATGGGATGAGATACTGCTGGGGGTAGATACAGAAATCTTTACAAAGTCAGAGCATATAGTCGGTAGGGAGGAGGCTGGCTGTCAGGCCTCTCCAGTGGCTCCAGAGATGGAGGGTTCTGTCACAATAGACAACTATTAAAAAGGACATTATGGAATTAGAAAAAGTGCAAAGTAGGGCAACAAAACTAATAAGGGGATTGGGAGATACCAGTTATGAAGAGAGACTAAAAAAATTAAAATTATATACACTAGAATAAACGGGGTCTTAGAGGGGATATGATAACATTATATAAATATATGAAGGGCTAATATAAAGAGCTCTTCAGTGACCTGTTCATTAACAGAAATGTACAAAGAACAAGAGGTGACCCTCTGAGACTGGAAGAGCGGAGATTTCATAGACTGCAAAGGGAGGGATACTTTAAAGTAAGGACAATAAAGGTATGGAATTCACTGCCAAGGGAGGTTGTGTTATCAAATATATTAGTTGCCTTCAAAAGGGATCTGGATATATTTTTTTTTAGAAAGGCATGGCATACAGGGCTATAAATAGAATTAATATTTTAGTGCTTTTTGATCCAAGGAGAAATCAGATTGTCTTTTGGAGTCGAGAAGGAATTCCCCCCCCCCCCGATGGCAGAATTCCAAGTAGCTTAATTAGTGTTTTTTTACCTTCTTTTGGATTAAGAGTAGGAAGGTTAGGTAGACAGTTTGACGGACCGACCAGGGACCTCAGGTTGTCCCTCTGCGCCAAGAGACAACTTCTCCCGCTAGGACGACAAACCACCGCAATCCGTAGGCGATATCCCCAAGCAAAGTAAAGGGATATCGCTATCCAGTACCCAAATAACCAGGTGAGACTAGTCTTTAGGTACAACAAGAGGAGAACTGATTTATTTTAGACACAGACGGCTGGATATATCGAGCAAAACACACATTAACATAAAACAAGATACTGGGATACAAACCGGCCCCCCTTAATCTGCATCCCAGAGACAACAGGGACAGTAAAGGGATTAACAATACAAAAGGACACAGACACCACTAAAATAAGGAATACACATTGTCTTGATTAGATTATCTCCCATACCTTAGTGTGCTGTGTGTAAACAGTTAGGAAATAAGGCAATAATAAAATACATTTTTATTAATAACACACAAAAGGGCTTTGTGTCACTGGATGACATTAACTGAGGGGTAGGGTGACTCTGGGAACCGTCAGTCCCAAAATGCAGGAACCCCAAATCTGTTCTGAGCTCCACAGTCTTTAGAGTCTCTTACGATTTGGATAACCTGGCATTCCTTACTAGGGCCCATAGTCTGTAGGAAGGAAGCTGGAACTCAGTCCCCTCCAGGAGCCCATGGCACGGAGGCTCCTGTGACAGAAGGGTTGAACTTCATGGATTTAGGTCATTTTTCAACCTTATGTACTATGTAACTATGTAACATGAACAAGATAATACTTGGAATATTGAATTAAAGTCAACTTTGGATAATTTTGGCCACCGCGCAGTCCGCTTCGCCTTCTGCACCGTGACACAAACAATAATCATTTTTTTTAAAATAACATTAACACGTGATAAGCACGTGGTACAAACATGTCAGAACACGTGTTTGTAAAGGGACACATCCCTGCCGCCACATAGGAGATAAGGCTGTTGTTTGACAGTCTGGGCTCTCCCTCGTCAGCAGAAGCCAGGCTTTCTGTTGCCCGATCGCTTGTAACGACTGCCGGCACAAGTGGGAGATCCGTGCTATCCGGCATTCCCTTCCGGGTCACATCATTGCTGATCTCACCGGAAGATCTTCGTAGGACAGGACCCTGCTGGGATATCCGATTGCTCCTCCTACTCGCCGATGACGCACACTGTAACGCCCATGTAAGTCTATGGAGCAGGTCCATGGAGCTCTCCCAGCTGCCACATCCACATGGGAAACTGGATGCCAACCTCATCGGAGCCAACTGGAAAAACCGTTCCCATTGAAAACGAGAGAGAGAATTAGCAATGCTGTTATCTGAAACTCGGATTAAGCTGCAAACACCAGAGCACAAGGCAGCACAGCAACCAAAGTACAGGCACATAACAAGAAGTAAGGTTGTTCATTGCCTGAACCACCAGCCAAATTATCGCACCAAAAAAGAACCAAGCCCTCCCTCCAAATCTCAACCGCCACTAGAGCAGTTAAGCCCAGGGTGGCCAACTCCCGATGCACTAATATCCTTGAAAATAGGCCCAAAACCCATGCAGCCCAAAGCATCAGTCCACAACTCAGTGTCCTTATTCGCGACAGGGAACCCCAACAATAAGGACTTCACATTATAATCCTTCAGGAAAAAGGCCCACACCCGCAGGTCCTCCTTCAAACACCTGGTCAAATGGAGAAAACAGTGCAGTGCCTTAACCCTCGCCATAGCCAAGGACAACCTTCGAGAAAAAACGTGCTCCATAGGAAGGACCCTGCATGCAAAATTGAGTTTGCTGACCAAAGACTGGACCTGCCGCAGAGACACCTTAGACAACCTCAGAAAACAGGACACTAAAAAAACTACCCAAGATACCCAAGAAACTAAGGACCCAATGAGCTGCCGTATTAAACAAGGTATAGGGCACAGCACATAGGTCGGGATCGATTAAACAGAACTTGCTCACCTTCTTTTTAGGCACTACCCTCAGCGGGAATATCCGTAATCCGTGAAGTGGAGACACAGTGAAAAGCCCACTAATCAATCCTACTGAACCTTGTTATTGAGCGTTGCAGAGACCACCGTTGAACGAGGCAAAGATTATGAAAACACAGCAGATCCACGTCACGGAAGGAGATACAGAAACCTGTCATAAACCTACTTCTTACCCGCTCCCGCGATCCAGTGTCGAGCAGACACATCGCAGTATCTCCTCTCCTCCCCTGCTCACTGACTAGTAAATATTAATTCGTGTAAACTACCGTATTTGCTCGATTATAAGACGAGGTTTTTTTCAGAGCAAATGCTCTGAAAAATACCCCTCGTCTTACAATCGGGGTCGTCTTCTAATCAGACCTCAAATAGAGGTCTGATTAGGAGACTAAGATCCAGATCCCCCGCACCGCTGCAGGGGACCTGGATCCTCCTGTCGTCGCCCCCCCCCCACACTTACCGGTGCTTCCGGAGGTGAAGTTGGCAGCGGGGGTTTGTATGCGTCCGTCGCAAATACCTTCCCCGACTATCAGAGTTCCAGAGTTCCTGATCTCTGACAGCCGGGGAAGGTATTGGCGACGGACGCATACAAACCCCCGCTGCCAACTCCACCTCCTTCCGGCTGCCGCGGAATGAGACGTCAACCCGCTGCCCCGGCAATACAGCAGGAAATTGGAAGCACCGGTAAGTAAGGTGTGTGTGTGTGTGTGTGTGTGTGTGTGTGTGTGTGTGTGTGTGTGTGTGTGTGTGTGTGTGTGTGTGTGTGTAGGGCATTTCTGGAATGCCTTACACCCCTATATGCCACTCTGGCACTTAGGGGGTTAAAAGGCATATTATGGGGCAGAGTGGCATATAGGGAGGTATAAGGCATTTCAGGAGGCAGAGTGGCGTTAAGGGGGCATTTAATAGTGCACTCTGCCTCCTGATATGCCTTATACCTCCCTATATGCCACTCTGCCCCATAATATGCCTTTTAACCCCCTAAATGCCAGAGTGGCATATAGGGGTATAAGGCATTTCTGGAGGCAGAGTGCTCTATATAATGCCTTTTAACTCCCTTAATGCCACTCTGCCTCCTGGAATGCCTTATACCTCCCTATATGCCACTCTGCCCCATAATATGCATTTTAACCCCCTAAATGCCAGAATGGGATATAGGGGTATAAGGCATTTCTGGAGGCAGAGTGGCACATAGGGGGTCAAAAGGCATACCAAGGGGCACAGTGGCATATAGAGGGTTAAAAGGCATATCATGGGCCACAGTGCCATATTGGTGTGGCAAGCCTGGGGGCAGATGTGCGTAACTGGGGGACAGGTTGGAAAATACAAGAAATAAAAACAAAAAAAAAAAATATTTTTCTCAATCATAGCTTTTATTAAAAAAAATAGTTTACATGAATTAACATTTACTGGTAAAACTTTTTTCCTTTAGGGTCGTCTTATATTCAGGCTTTTTCTTTTTTTCCTAAGTTAATATTCAGATTTTGGGGGGTCGTCTTATAATCAGGGTCGTCTTATAATCGAGCAAATACGGTATTTTTTTTGTTTTTATTTCCTTTTATTTACCAACCTGACCCCAGTTATGCACATCTGCCCCCAGACTTGCCACTCTGCCCCCAGAAATGCCTCGGGCTCTGCTTTGGGCTATCCCGGCAGTAGGAAGTTATGCGCGTATGCAACCTCGGCTGCTGCCAGCACTTTCGCCGGCGCTCGGTGATAGAAGCTCGGTGTAAGTGCCGGCAGCAGCTGAGGTTACCAGACAGGAGGATCCAGGTCCCTTGCAGCGCTGCGGGGGATCTGGATCTTAGTCTCATAGTCAGACCTCATTTGAGGTCTGATTAGAAGACGACCTCGATTACAAGCAAATATGGTAATTCATGATAGCAATTATATATAAAAAATACAATACCATATTGGTATCCTTTTTTGTATTTTTCTTTTTCTACATGAAGAAGAAATGTGTCATTATATCTCGGACTCAGGAATCCCCAGAGGAGGTTACTTACCGGTTTGCCAGTCTCCAGAAGATCCACTGGGGTGCAGCTATTTCCCACAGCTGGAGCCGTGGGTCAGAGGGACGTTTAAGGGCACGCCCCTGATGCAAGTTGAGGGTGTGGCTTTTGAGTGGCAACGGATTTTAAAATCCGGTAGTACTCTTCACAGTCACTCTGTTGTGGTCCATTTACGTTGTCTGAGTTAGTTGTTGCTGCACTACTTTTTGACCCTTCGTTTGCCTGACTACCCCTTGCCTGCTGATTCTGTACCTCTGCCTGTGACTCCTGTTTACCGACCCGGCTCGTCTGACTACCCACTTAGTATACCTGACCCCTGGCTCGTCTGACTACCCGCTTAGTATACCTGACACCTGCATGGTGTACCTGACCCTTGGCTCGTCTGACTACCCGTTTAGTATACCTGACCCCTGGCTCGTCTGACTACCTGCATGGTGTACCTGACCCTTGGCTCGTCTGACTTCCTGCATCGTGTACCTGACCCTTGGCTTGTCTGACTTCCTGCATCGTGTACCTGACCCTTGGCTCGTCCGACTACCTGCATAGTGTAGCAGAACCCTGGCTGCTCTGACTATCCGCGTTGTGCAAGGACTCGGCTATCCTGTTCTACTTACCTGCTTCTTGCTGCGCCTCGCTGCTTCAGCTCAGTACCTACCTTTTTCTGCCAGCAGGGCGGCCTCCTCACTGTGGGATCGTCTAAGTCCTGAGTTACCTGGCGGTTCTCTAGGCAGAAGAACTACTGCAGTGAGTGCCCTTGGTGCTAGCGAATGTGACAAAATGTACTTTAATATCTGATTTCTCATTCTGAAGAAATAAGGGTTTTATTGTATATGCGTGCCCTTGTGACGGGACCGACCTGTACCCCGACTGGGTACTCCCGCCAAACGTTGCTTCCTCCTACAGGGACACCAACAATTAACCCCTTCAGAGCCAGGCAGAACCAGCATTGTAGATAGAAGGGGGGACGTCGCTGCACCGGAGCAGCGTTGGCACGGTGGCTATCCAAAGCTTTGCTACACAGCGTGGCACAGGGTACAGCAGGTTAAATACCAGAAACTAATATAAACTAAGATAAATACATACAAAGAACCGTATGCATACTATGGCAGCACATAAAACATGGAGTCTGACAGCATCTCTTAGCAAAAAAATAATAAGCAATTCCCAAGACACACACCTTCTACAATTACATAACCAAAGTCCTTTAGTTATAGGTGCAGCAAGAAGCCTGGCAAAACGATTCAAGGGTTTACCCTTGTAACCAGTAAAAACAATTAATGTTGGTTGCTTCATTAACCCATGTTTATATACTTATCATTGCTACTTTCTGGTCTGTAGAGCGCCTTCATATGCCCATAACCATTAAGCATTATGAGCTTTTAGGAAAAAAGGATATTAGGATGGGAAAAATAATAAAGGGATTTGTGAGGACTTATCATCTAAATGACTTACTTGGGAGACGCAATGAATTAGCGGTTTCCTTAAAAATTGAAATTCCCAGTGATGAAATATCTTAAAGATATAATCTATTAATTAAATCCTTAACATCGATTTCCAGAATTCAATTACAAACAAGGTTCAATGATAAATATTTTTTGTACCTAAAAGTAAATTCAGGCAATTTCTTAACATAAAGATTATTTTTTGTTTTTTTCAGCAGAAAAACACAGATCTTTCACTAAAGCTGATTTTCTTTGATGGCGAGGAAGCGTTTTATCGATGGTCACCATATGATTCCCTCTATGGATCACAGCATTTAGCACAAAAAATGGAAAATACTCCTCACCCACCCGGTGCCAAAGACACAAATCAGCTTGATGGAATTGTAAGTATATTGGCTTACCTTATACATTTCATTTAAGATACATACAAATTTATAAGAGTACAACATTTGGGACCTTGTAATTAGGTTTAATGAGCCAGGCAGGAGGCAACAGTCTCTAGCACAGGGATCTCATTTTGTTAGGTAGAGTGATGAGTGCCTGAGTGATATCAAAGTAGGGGGCAGCCCGGGGAGGGCAGTCCTCAAAGACAGGACTCAAGCAGGACGCAGTTTATGTCTGCCCTCCAGTTAACCTCTGCATCAAACAAGTGTTGAAAGCAGCCCAGTGTTGTATCTGTTTCATGACATGGTGTCAGAAGTACTCACCTGTGCACCTCACTCCACCTGAGCCATTTGACTTCACCTAGCCTGCAGCATGGCCTACCTGGCAACAGCGGTTTGCATGCTTCAGGATTGTATCCAAACTGGGCAAGGAGATTGGTGAAGTACAACTTAATTCTCTTTTATATTCTATGAGGAAAGATGTGGAGCCAGTGTATAATATCTTTACATTCGGGATGATGAAGAACAGGACTTTGATATAGTCATGAATAAGCTCAGTGCCCATTTTGTGCCCAGGCGGAATGTGATTCATGAGAGAGCCTGTTTACAAGCGCACCCAGTGTATAGGTGAATCTGTGGAATCACAGGCTTTACAAATTAGCAGAGTTTTGTGAGTTTGGAGCTGAAAAAAAATGACACTTGATGAGGCTATATGGATGGCCAGCCAAAATGAATTGGTAAAGAAGCAGAGTGCAAATGAGATCTGAAAACATGGTAGCAGACGTGCGGCAGTCCAGAAGAGCTACAAGGTTCTAGAGGTTGTGTTTACTATGTTAACCAGCAGCTACTATAAATTATAAGTGTGGATTAACCGAGCAATAATAGCAATGCTTGTTTATTAATAAAGCATAAGTTATATAATGAATATATTTATAAACCTCCATCATATTTTACATGGTGGTACAATGTAGAAAACAGTTTAGTTTTGGGTGTCTGTTCATAAGTTTGATGTGACTGAAGGCTGCATAATTAATACAGGGAAATGTATCTAATTTTGTTTTGTCTTGTCTGCTTTCATTTAAACAATGTAAATCTGAAAAGTTTGAAAGAATGGTTTAGCTTTTTTTTTTTTTTTTTATCTAAGTGTGTATGAAAGGAATGCAGATATTGTTTTAAATCAATTGTAAATGTATTTCCTTCTCTAGGATTTGTTTGTTCTACTTGATTTGATTGGAGCAGCAAACCCAATTTTTCCAAGTTATTTTAAAAATACCCACAGATGGCACAAGAAACTTCAAAGTATTGGTAAGATATACTTTGTTTTTATATGTTTAATAGGGAGTGATTAGTACCGTATTTGCTCGATTGTAAGACCAGGTTTTTTTCAGAGCAAATATTCGAGGTTGTCATAGAAGCCCCGGCAGAAGTGTTAACAGCAGCAGAGGTTGATTTCCACTGGCTGCCAGACAGCTGCGGGGGATCTTAGTCTTGTAGTCAGACTATTTGAGGTCTGATTATAAGACCACCTTGAATATAAGATGAGGGGCATTTGCTCTGAAAAAAACACGTCTTATGATCGAGCAAATACAGTATATCCTTTTTCCATTAGTACTGTATTTGCTCTAATATAAGACAAGGTTTTTTCAGAGCAAATGCTCTGAAAAACACCCCTCGTCTTATAGAGGTCTGACTACAAGACTAAGATCCAGATCCCCCACAGCGATGCAGGGGACCTGGATCCTCCTCTCTGTCAACCTTGTGTATAATTAGATTACAATGTATCCCAGATGTGTTCTGTGAGGATAAGGTCAGGGCTCTGTGCAGGCCACTTGGAATTCCTCTACACAAAACTCATCAAACCATGTATTTATGTATCTTGCTTTGTACTCCGGGACACAGTCATGTGGATAAGGAATGTGCCTTCCTCAAACTATTGTACAAAATTTTGGGCAGGTGTTTAACCCCTTAGCATCTGGTGACATACCAGGTATGCCATGCTCAAGTGGGCTCAACGGTTCTGTGACGTACCCAGTAATTCATCCAAAAAAAATGCCCCCACGTCACCACAATATTGGTGATTGCGAGGGCACTGCTGTTGTCTGCCCAGGTGTCTGGGCAGACTAGCACAGCCACCCCAAGCCACATGTAGGCTCAAAAATGCAATTGCAGGTAAACCAACGATCGCATTTTCAGCTGCCACAGGCAGCTTCAGGGATGGAGGGTTGTTTGTTGATTGGGTCCCCATGAGAGCGACCGTGCAGCGTTAACCCCATCAATCACACAATTCCTGTTGGTTTCACAGTCCTTCCCCTTTAAAAGAGGACCTTTTACATAAACATACTGGCAGACCACTTTGCACCATGAACTGTGTGCAATTTAAAAAAAAAAAAATAATTAATAATGTATCTCGGATGAGGTATTCATTGGATGATGCAGTGCTAGAACAAAAAGTTTCTTACAAGAATATTGTGAAGAATATTGTGATCACTGTTTTGTTCCAATGAATAAAATTTAACTTTTTCATCTAAGCATTTTTGCAGTAGCAATCTGCATCTGCCACTTTCTCTATTTGCCGTGGGGCTCTCTGAATTAGTGAGACTTCACGTGCTATTTAAAACCCTCTCTGTTTAACCCCTAAGGTTTGGTCAGGACCTACAAATCTACACAAAAGATACAGAAAGGGCAACACACCCTTAAAAGCATATGAACTGTGATTTTTATGTGCTGTTGACATGACCAATGTATGCACACAAACAAGAATGAAAGTGCACACTATATTAAAAGTACCAATCTGATATTTAGTTTCTTTCTTTCTTGTTTGGGTTAGCCAAGGATTCATCCTGAAATGTAAAAAAGCTAAGAAAAAAAGTTCTTGGAAGATTTGTTATTGCTGTAGGCTGTCTAGAAAGGAGTTCTTTAAAATCCACAGGGGGTGCACTTTTAGGGAGTACATCGTTTGTGGGGGTCATTTTGTTTTTTGGTATGTAAGACTTCATATCATGTACTACAATGCAAAATTCACGTTAAGTCATCTAACAATAAAAAGATGAACCTCTGATGGAAAAAAACACGCTTTCCATGGATAAAATTTAAACTTTTCCCAGGATTTGTGACTAAGCAAAGGGATGTGAAAGTATCCTAGCATCCCGTGGAAATTGCCTCCAGCACTTACAGGGTTAAGGATACGTTGGATAGATTGAATAGACTGTTACTATGTAACATCTAGTCAGAATGGCAAATAAAAAGCTGTATTTTATTTTACTCCCTACTGTTTGCATTAGTTCCCACAACTTGCAATCCCACCCAAACCATATAGTTCAGGAATTATTTGTTTAATTTGGGATGCTTATTGTTGTATTGAATTAGTTTATGTGTTTAAATTCTACCTTTTAAAAAATATATTTAGAAGTGAGGGAACTGATGTTAACCCCTTCGCGACCTTTGCCGGTTCAGGACCGTCATGACATACAGGTCACTAAATGACCTTTGACGGTCCTGAACCGTCAAAAAGTTAAATAAGCTTAGAAAGTGATCAACGATCACTTTCTTCGCTTAAACAGCGTTACTGTAATGCCTCGATGTCGAGGCATTCAGCAAGGCCGAGATCGGCATCGGGGGCCATGTCTGGCCCCTCCCCGGGGCGTCAACAGCCGCCATACATTGTATGGCGGCGGACGCCCGTTTTAAAAGCGTTTAGGAGGCGATCAACGATCGCTTCCTAAACTTAAATGGTGTCGCTGGAATGCCTCGATCAAGAGGCATCCAGCGACACCAAACACTTACCTCTGGGTGGGCTGTGACCGCTCCGGAGAGCGGTCACAGCCGCCGCTACCGGTGATCTTCACCATCAGCAAGATGGCGGCGCCCGGGAAAAAAAAACAATAAAGATGAAAGAGTTTGCTAGATGGTCTCCAGACCCTCTAGAGAACTCTGGCTCCACTTGCAGGTTGAATACAGGTACTACATTCAACCATGCAAGTCAATGGAGCCCAGCTTTCTAATCACAATGTGATTAGTAAAATATAAAAAAAAAAAAAAAAAAATGGAAAAAAAAGTGCTAACATTTAAAAATAATTATGTAGTGATGTCACTAGATGAACCATCCAGTACCAGCAAAATGTGTAAAAAAATATAAAAAATAAATAAAAAAAAGTATTAAAAAATTATTTTGAGCAAGTGCTAAAATTTCTCAAAAATCTCAACAAAGAGTTAAAATAAAAGCACTTCAAATACGCAAGGGGAGTCTAATATATATAAAAAAATGGCTGATGGGGTAAATTGGAGTGGCCGAGCTCAAAGATAGGGCATAGGTACAGACTGACCAAAATGGAGAAAAAAAGCGCACTTCCCAAATGTGGCATTTTAAATCCATGCATTACAAATCCATGCATGTCGGGTATCACTGCACTCAGGAGATGTTCCTGAACACATATTGGGGTGTTGTTTGACAGTGACATATACCAGAACCTGTATATCTATAACTAAAGTACAAAAAAAAAATAAAAAAAATTACTATTACAAAGTTTGACAAAGTGTAGTTCTATAATTGGTGCATGGAAAGGGTTAAAATAACAGCATTTGGAATACCCTGGGGTGTCTAGTTTTCAAAAATATATGGTTTGAATTGGTTAAATTGAGTTAACCCGCTTCAAAGATATTCCAAAGAGGAGATGGAGGCAGAATGACCAAATAACCACCTGGATTACGCATGCCCCAAAAGTAGCCTTTTACCAGCCAAACAATCTGACAAACCCATGCATGTGGGGTATCGCTGTACTCAGGAGATGTTCCTGAACACATATTGGGGTGTTGTTTGACAGTGACATATACCAGGATATTCCAAAGAGGAGATGGAGGCAGACTGACCAGATTTGTTAAAAAAGATTTGGAAATCATAAAACGCTGCTTGTACTTATTGCCCTATAACTTACAAAAAACAGCAAAAAAACATAAAAACATTGGGTATTTCTAAACTCAGGACAAGTAGTAGAATCTATTGAGCTAGTTTTTTTACTTGCTTTTTTAGGTGAGTAAAAGATTTTTCAAATAAAAGTCATAAAATGTGTTTTTTTTTAATTTTTCACCATGTTTTTTTTATTTTTTTTTATAGTAAATAAGATGATATCTGAAGAAAGCCCATCTTGTCCTGAAAAAAAACAATATATAACTTATGTGGGTACACTAAATGGGTGAGGAGAAAATTACAGCTGAACATAAGCACCACAAAAGTGTCAAAACAGCTTCGGTCCCACAGGGTACAAACCGAAAAATGAGCCCGGTCCTTAAGGGGTTAAAGATCAGCATGTGTTATTTACCTGCTATTTCTCCAAGGTTAAATAGATGACTGTGTTCACAAAATGCTATTATGCATCTATATTGTATCAGAATTTGCTGTCTCATAATAGGAGTTATTTTAAAAAGCTCTCTGTTTGAATTTATTGTAATAGCAATCTGTTTGTTTGCTTTGTTTTTAGAAAAAAGACTTCACAGTTTAAATTTACTAAAAAATCATTCTCCTGATGTCAAGTATTTTCAAAGTAGTTTGCGTGCACGGCCAGTTGATGATGATCATGTACCGTTCTTACAAAGAGGTAAGACATACATATATTAACATTTACTCTCTGACATTAGCGTCCAGCATGTATCAAATTAAGTAGATTATAAGGAGGGAAGCCAGCTGTGATGGGAGGTGATGGGATACCACCTCTTTTCTAGATAAGAGTATAATATAATTATATTTTGTACTTTCTACTTAACCATTTCTAGACCTTGTTGCCTTTATATGGTATAAATATATGGTTGATTCTCCTTTCTCTGAATTCATTGATCATCATGTCTGATTTGCATTTCAGAAACATATGGTTTATAACATAATTTTGACACTTCAATTTTACAGATGATTCTATTCAACTAATTATGTAAGTGGTGAAGGCAGCTAGTTGTGTTTATTGAGAGATGTGTAAATCTCAGTAAGTGACTATTTTTGGATGATATGTAGTTGTTTAATGAAGCAGTTCAGCCTTCCTGCAGACTTCAAAATTTTAGTTGGAATATAAAAGTGCAAATATATATTTCCACAATGAGGTAGAAAGAGTCATGCTATATAAAAAAAAGACATAACTGGAGTTAATGCGAAAGGGGACAAAACTTTCATCTTTATGTGGCCATTATTTATTATTTATTAATCAAATGACTAAAGTACCTCTTGTACCATTTAAACAGATCATGCAGTCTTGCTTCTAGACAGTTGTAAAGGGAGTGATTACTGTACCACATTTGCACTGATTTAATGTTAAATAGTTTTTGGGGGCTAAAGTATATAGATCATAGATTTTTCACCATATAAATTTTTTTTGTTTTATATAGGTGTTCCAGTTCTCCACCTTATTCCTTCTCCGTTTCCAAATGTTTGGCACACAATGGAAGACAATGAAAAAAATCTTCATCCTGATACTATTGAAAACATCAGCAAAATGATTCAAGTGTTTGTAGTAGAATATCTCAAAATATAGTTTGTACTCACCATTGGTTTAATTATAGAACATTTCCCACTTGTAACATTTGGTTGTTTATATTGGCCCACAAAGCAATTGTAATTTCCTGAGTATATACAAAAAAATAGTATTGCATCGTGAAATATGTTTTTATTGGACATTTCATAATCCTATACCAATTTCTTTTACACTATTCTACTGGACTAACATAGCTATCTCAAGCTACAGAAAAAAATAAAGGGTACATTTTCAATTTCATTGTTTATTTTATTAAGCGTTTATCAGTTGAATAGTAATTTAAATTAGCAGTATCAGGCATTTGGCCTGTTAAACACACTTCCCATGTACAAGCAGTTGCTTGGCTTTCCTTCCTGCCAGGTGAAAGAGGTTTCATCATAGAAACTCACACTCTCATTCTCCTTCTCTCTCTCTCTCTCTTACACTCTCTAAATGTTTCCCTACCCTCTGTGCTAACCACTTCCAGCAACCACCTCTGCATCATCTTCACCTTCCTTTTATCTTTAATCTGCAATCTTCTATCATTGTCTGTACCTCTGCGTACTGGGGGAAATTTTGCCCTAACTTGAACTATGGCAATATGGCAGCACTTGCGGTCCTTTCCCCGATACCCTGGTATTGCCCTGATCTTCCACCATATTGCCCCGAGTTTAAATTAGGGCACGACCGTGCTGTCATTGACGTCCTCAACGATGGATAGGGGAGAGGATGTCTCCAATTTGGTGGAAGTTTCCTCCAGGTTATGTCTGCAGAGATATGGACGCAGATAAAAGATAGTAGATTAAAGCGAAGGGAGAAGATAGAAGATTAACCCTTTAATGACAAAGCCCGTACATGTACAGGCTCAAAATGCATTGTTTTCAATGGGTTTAGGGACCGCCCATTGTCCTTAAGGGGTTAAGAAGAAGATGCAGAAGTGGTCCACAGAGATGGTAGGTAAACATTTAGAAAGCATGAGAGAGAGAGTGTGAGTGAATGTGGGTCCACGAATTTTAGACAAAAAATCACATCTTTTTGCTTAGTTTTCGTCTGATTCGTGTGGGGGAGTCTATCCTTGTATTGGGGGCTTCCTACAAATCACAGAATTTACCAAAATTCTGTAAATTTGCAATTCCGATGATTTAGAATGCACAAATCTAGTAGACGCCCAACTCACCTAGGGGTTGATGCAGTGGTTCCTGTCACCACCGTGACCCACAGTCAGACAATAGTTAAATATAGAAACATAGAAAGTGACACCCATCCAGTCTACCCAACCTCTGAGTACTTTCCTTTAGTACCTGCCCTTATCCTATATCTAGCTTGGCCTTATGCCTATCCCATGCTTGCTTAAATGCCTTTACTGTATTAACATCTACCACTTCTGATGGAAGGCTATTCCATGTGTCCACTACCTTCTCCGTAATATTTTCTGATGTTACCATTAAACCTTTGCCCCTCTAGCTTATGACTATGTCCTCTTGTTGGGGTAGTATTTCTCCTTTTAAATAAACTCTCTTCTTTTATCTTGTTGATTCCCTTTAAGTATTTAAATGTTTGTATCTTACCCCCCTACCCCCCCCCCCCGTCAGGTCTTTCTTCCAGGCTATATAGGTTAAGATCCTTTAACCTGTCCTGGTAAGGTTTATTCTGTAATCCATAAACCATTTTTAGTAGCCCTTCTCTGAACTTTCTCCAACATATCTATATCTTTCTGGAGATACGGTCTCCTGTACTGTACACAATACTCCAAGTGAGGTCTCACCAGTGATCTGTACGGCATGAGCATTTCCCTTTTTCTACTGCTAATACCTCTCCCCCTATACAACCAAGCATTCTGCTAGCATTACCTGCTGCTCTACTGCATTGTCTACCTACCTTTAAATCCTGAGAAATAATTACCCCTAAATCCCTTTCCTCACACATTGAGGTTAGGACAGTATCAAATATTCTATACTCTGCCCTTGGGTTTTTATGCCCTAGATGCATTACTTTGCATTTATCCACATTAAATGCTAGTTGCCACCACTCTGACCGTTTTTCTAGTTTACCTAAATCATTTGCCATTTGGTTTCTTCCTCCAGGAACATCAACCTGTTGTAAATTTTTGTCATATCAGCACAATCAAGACCATCTGCAATATGACTAATAAAAATATTAAAGAGAATGGGTCCAAGTACAGATCCCTGAGGTATCCCACAGGTTACAAGACCTTGTTCTGAATATACGCCATTGACTACAACCCTCTGTTGTCTGTCACTCAGCCACTCCTTAATCCATTCAACAACATTGGGATCTAAATTCAGAGATTGCAGTTTATTTATAAGTCTTCTATGTGACACAGTGTCAAAGGCCTTACTGAAATCCAGATACGCAATGTCTACAGCACCACCTTGATCAATTACTTTAGTCACCCAATCAAAAAAATGAATAAGATTCGTTTGGCATGATCTTCCTGAGGTAAACCCATGTTGTTTTTGATCTTGAAACCCATGTCACTTCAGATGTTCAACAATCCTTTCCTTTAATATTGTTTCCATTAATTTCCCCACTACAGATGTAAGACTAACTGGCCTGTAGTTGCCCGACTCCTCCATACTGCCTTTTTTGTGAATGGGCACAACATTCGCTACTTTCCAATCCCCTGGGACAACTCCCGTTACCAATGATTCGTTAAATAAATCAGTTAACGGTTTTGCTAGTACACCCCCAAGCTCTTTTAATAACTTGGGGTGTATCCTGTCAGGCCCCATCGACTTATTTGTCTTTACCTTAGACAACTGAAGTAGAACCTCCGCCTCGATAAACTCACATATTTCAAATGAGTATTTTTTCCTAATTGAGGTCCCATTCCCCTTATTTTCTTTGTAAAAACTGAACAGAAATATTCATTAAGGCAGTCAGCTAGACCGTTATCCTCTTCTACATACATTCCTTTTGATTTTAATGGAACTAATACTTTTTTCATTTATATATCTAAAAAATGTTTTATCTCCATTTTTTACTGACTTCTGCATGTGATTTTGCAGCTCTTATAACTTTCTTTGCTTCATCCTGCCTAATTTTATAGATCCGTCTATCTTCCTCACTTTGGGTATTTTTGTATCTACTAAAGGCTGACTTCTTGTCTTTTACGATTTTGGCCCCTTCTGCAGAGTACCACAGTGTTTTCTTTAATTTTTTACTCTTACTGACCAGCCTAATACAATTTTCTGTTATCTTCAATAATACAACTTTTAAATAATCCCATTTCTCCTGGACTCCATTTAAATTGCCCCAGTCTGATAATGACTCCTCTACACATGTTCTCATTTAGGAAAACTCAGCTTTTTTAAAATCTAAAACTTTTGTTTTTGTGTGGTATGACTCAGTCACTGTTCGTATATTAAACCACACAGATAGATGGTCACTAGATCCCAAACTTTCACCTACAGAAATATCTAACAAATCTCCATTTGTGAACACTAAATCCAATATGGCCTCCTTACGAGTTGGTTGCTCAACTACTTGTTTTAAAGATAATCCCAGGATGGAGTGTAGAATATCCACACTCCGGGTAAAACCTGCTGCTTTCGTTTTCCAGTTCACATCAGGGAGATTAAAGTCACCCATAATTATAACATCCCCCTTCACTGTCATTTTAGCTATTTCCTCCACTAGTAGATTATCTAGTTCTTGTACTTGTCCTGGGGGTCTATAAATCACACCTACGCGAGTTACTTTACTTTTGCCAAATTGTACTGTAACCCAAACCGACTCTATATCCTCCTCACTGATGCTGCAGTCGCTTTCTGTCCTTGTTTGGGGGGGGGGACACAAAATATATGCTTCTCCCTATTATCTGTGTAGACCAAGCCCCCAGATCCACCCACCTGGTTACTAAGTAAATCGCCTTCCCTTTCTATACTGTCTAGCCCAGTATTTATCCCCCCCCCATTCCTAGTTTAAAATCTCCTCCAACTGTCTAGCCATTCTCTCCCCAAGCACATTGCATCCTCTTGCATTTAGGTGCAATCCATCAATGTTTACCTATCTTGTCTACTCGGTTTCAGTCATAACATCACACAATAGGGCACTTTAAACACTCACGGAAATGCCATGTTGTTTAATGACAAACACATTTTATTTCAGATATTATGTATTCGATGTGGTTTCTGAAACCATAAAATGGTTGTACGACTGTCTCAATGGACTTGGGGGTTGCTTGTAATTAGAGTGAAAGCCAACATTTAAGATGAGGGTATTGTCAGGGTTGTGGCCTAGCTGCAATGCTTGCCTCATGGTTTCTGTTTGTTAGGCAACACCCACTTCCCTTTATAGCCTCTGAACCCAGCTAACCCCTCCTCTTTGTTTAGGCTGCCGCTATAATTGCTAAGCTGAGTCAGTTGCTCATTGCCCTTTCGTGGTATCACACCTGATCAGCAGACTTTCTGGTTATTGTATTGATTCTTGCCTGGCTGATGTTTCTGATTCCTGTATACTGACTCCCGCCTGTTCCTGACTACAAGTACCATTCCATTCCTGATCTTGTCTTGTATGACTACCTGTTCTGGTTCCTGACCTTGGCTCGTCTTAGGTTTATGCTTTTGGATTCTGATTTGGCTTATTATTTCCCAATAAAGGTGTGTTAACTAGTATTCCTGTCTCTTTTCTGATCCTTGGTACCTTGGCAGTTAAAACCAATATGGTGATGTTCTCTAGATATTGCAGTATTCTGGTTACTGAATTTCCTTGTTAGCATGTTCTTGTCACACTGCAAGAATAAAGCATTTGAATGGATGTAACATGTCTTTTGTTTACTGCTTACATGTTTTTTGTTAATTAAAAAACAATATTATAATATATCTCACATACACTTACACATGGACATTCATGCTCACCTACACTTGTACACAGACATGCATACCGCCCACACACACTGCAACAACAGACCTCACAGCCTCAGTTTCACCACATGACCCACTATGTTCCTCTCTCCCCTTGTCAGTTCAAAATTGTTTAGAAAGGGCCCTTCTGACTCAGACTGAGAGGTCCAGGTCAGAAGGTCCATTGCAGAACAATTGAACCGACGAGAGGAGACAGGAACAAGTGTTCGTAGGGGTCACCCAGACAGGCCCTGTTGCAGTTTTGACCCTACACCACTGCATTCACATGCATTTACACATTCTTCTAAACAGTCACTTACACACACACACCAGTTATATACACACATATAAATTTACACTACCTACCTATTTAGTAGGCTCAGGAAAGGCCCATCATCTAATGTCTCCAGGTAGTGAATTCCACATCTTTATTTTTCTTACTCGTATAACCCCTTTTCACTCATTTAAGTGAAAATTCCTGTATGAATAAATTACACCTTGTCTTGCACAGTCGTATTAATGAACAGGTCATCAGAGAGCATTATTGTATTATACAAAAATGTTGCCTATGAGACAAAATGTAACAAAGCCAGTAATAATAAGTGAAGATCTTCCAAACAGTTACCATGTCACCCAGGGATGTACCTAGAGTAATTGTCATCCAAGCAGATTCTGTATGTGGCACCCCCCTCCCCACAAAAAAAAAAAAATAATGTTGGCAAGAATATTTGTTTCACAAATTTTGTAAAGAGTAAAAAAAAAAATTCAAAATTAACATGAATAAATTAAATACGTTAAAATAAATAACATTTACTAAAAAGATTTGCTACAGAAAAACTCCTATGACAGTATTTTGAGCCAGACATTGATGGTGGTACAGCGTAACTCCCATCACTATACACTGAGCAAGACATTGACAGTAGTGCAGCATTACCTCTATCACTATACGCTAAGCCAGACATTGATGGTGGTAGGCCTCTGCCCCTAAAACAACCTGCCTGTGTCATCACTGCCCCTGAAACAGCCTGCCTGTCCCATTTCTACCCCTGAAAACCCCTGCCTGTACCACCTCTGCCCCTGAAGCAGCCTGCCTGTGCCACCTCTGCTGCGAAACAGCCTGCCTGATGAGTTGCACCCAAGGCAGGTCACCCCACCTGTGATGGGACGCTCTGTAGCTGCCGCTGGGTAGTCCCACCAAATGTTGCTTCCTCCTGCCGGGACACCAGCAATTAACCCCTTCAGCGACACATAGAACCAGCGTTGTAGAGAGAAGGGGGGACACTGCTGGATCGGAGCTGAACTGGCACTGTGGCTAGTTGAAGCTTAGCTACACAGTGTGGCTATTGTCCTGAAAAGGACAATAAAGTATCATAGCAGCCCACCTCAAGCATCAGACAGCACTCATGTTGAGGTAAAAATAGGACTCAATTTATTTGGAAGCACACTAATATTTAAACAGTACAAGGGGGTAAATTACATACAATAGACACAACAAACCACACACAGTTCTCCATCAGGTCCTCTTTTGCACACGGCTCAGTATTTGCACTCAGCCCACCACAGCCCGGTAGGGGGTCACTGTTGTAGACTGTGGGGAGGATGGTAAAAACGACAGTTCCCTGACTTCTGGCTGAAACCTGCTGGATATCAGATCCTAGCACCAAAGTTGGCAATGCTGGCAATCATAACCACCAGTGGGTGACAAGGCACATGGTCAAAACATATGAGAGGACATTTAAGGGGAGCGGCAAAAATCGCTGCCCCAAATGCCCCTGCAAGTGTTCCAGCCAGTAGCGTACCTGGGGGGGGGGCAGTCCACCCTGGGTGCTGCTCATCATGGGGGTGCCACCATGCCGACATCCCTCCGGAGACGGACAGTAATGTCCTCCGCTAAAGGAGCAGGCTCAGTTGGGGAGATCAAATATCTCCCTCAAACCGGCTTAAAGATGATCAAGGGAGCGGGAGGTCTGTTTGATGTCATATCCCGGCGCACAACACTGAAGCCGTGACCACCACCTCCCGTGCTCACTGCCCCGGAAGGACACAGAAGAAGAAGAGGAGCCAAGAGGAAGAACAAAGATGAAAACTGACAGTGTCAGAGAAAAGGTATACTATGCCAGACATTACATGAATATGAGTATATGAATGAATAAACAAATGTTTGTGAATGTGTGTGATAGCATGGATGTATAATTGTGTGGGGTGTATAGCATGGCATAGGGAGGCTGTAATCTCAGGTTATGTCCTATTATGCCCAGGTTCCAGGATTGTGACTGTTAGCAATTATATATATATATATATATATATATATATATATATATACCGTATTTGCTCGATTATAAGACGACCCTGATTATAAGACGACCCCCCAAATCTGAATATTAATTTATGAAAAAAAAAGAAAAAGCCTGAATATAAGACGACCCTATAGGAAAAAAGTTTTACCAGTAAATGATAATTCATGTAAACTATTTTTTTAATAAAAGCTATTTTCCAACCTGCCCCCCCAGTTATGCACATCTGCCCCAGAAATGCCCTATACCCCCTATATGCCACTGTGCCCCATGATATGCCTTTTAACCCTATATGCCACTGTGCCCCATGATATGCCTTTTGTGTGTGCGTGGCATTAAGGGGGTTAAAAGGCATTTCATAGAACACTCTGCCTCCAGAAATGCCTTATGCCCCCCATTAACCCCCCCCAAAAAAAACAAACAAAAAAAAAAAAACTTACCGGTGCTTCTGACTCCCGGTGTGTTGTCCGGGCAGCGTCTATGCGATTCGCGTAGGCAACTTCCGCTGCAGCCGGAAGGAGGTGCGGTTAGCAGCGGGGGTTATCTGCGTCCATCGCGCAGACCTTCCCCGGCTGTCAGAGAGAATTCCCCGGTGAGGGGAACTCTGATCTCTGACAACCTTAATACCCTAGGTTTTCAATTAAATGGTAAATTTTATTTTGACAAATGTTTCCCTATGGGTTGTTCACAATCGTGCTTTTATTTTGAAATGTTTGCTTGTTTTCTTGAATGGATTTTAAAGTTTAACCACTTCGTGACAATGATTTTATTTTTTGTACCCTTCGTGACAAAAAACGTTTTAACATTCCTGTGGTGCTTGTGTTTATCGGTAATTTTCTTCTATCCTGTTTACTGAACCCACACAAGTTATGTATTGTTTTTTTCAGGACAAGAGGGGCTTTTTTAGATGTCATTATTTTGATTGTATCATATCATTTACAATAAAGTATAAAATATGGTGAAAAAAGTACCTCCCCATGTGCTATTTCGGGTATCTTCGAAGCCGGCCAATGCAATTTACCCCATCAAACCATATATTTTTGAAGACTAGACACCCCAGGGTATTTAAAATGTTAGTATTTTAACTCTTTACATACACTAATTCTACTGCCAGTCTGTGTCAAACTTTGTGGTAGTAATTTTTTTGTGTTTTTTCCCCCACACATTTTCCTTCATGTATGAATTTATAGCTCCTGGTATATGCCACTGTCACACAACACCACAACATGTGTTCAGTAACATCTCCTGAGTGCAGTGATACTACCCATGCATGGGTTTGCCTGGTTGTTTGGGGGCAAAAGGGCCTCATTTGGGACATGTGCATTTTTCAATGATGAACTTTATTTGGTGAGCCCATGCCCTATTTCAGGGGTGTCCAAGTTTTTTCTGCAGTGGGCCACTTGATCAGAATCGTATACGTGCGCGGGCCGCACTCATTTTTCACTGTGACAAAAAATATGGCCTTAAATAAAATATGCAGATTAAAATAAAGTAAAATGACACAAAACCTTTACTCTTCCTCTCACTGATTTCTGGGCCTAGAAAGTTTTGCGACTACAAATTCAGGATTCCCTAGATTTATTCTAGGGATGAACTAAAATGAAAATTCTGGAGCAAAACATTCAGGGTTCACTTAGCCAAAACCCGAAAATGACCCCCACCTTTAAAAATAATAATAAAAACTCACATTTTTAATAAAAGTAGGTAACACACAACTGGACAAAATTAGCAATATGACTTGACAACCAGTAAATGCTGGCAACCCAGGCAACCAGTAAATGCTGGTACCTAGGCATGATGGGACTGTGCTCGCTGTGATTGCTGTTAGCAATCACACTCCTATCATGCCAAGTCAGCCAGTACATGCTGGTACAGGGTGGCTGTAAGTGGTGTGCAGACCCCATACTGCTGGCAGCATCACTACACAAGGGGGGCAGCTAGCTAGGTTTCAGCATGTACTGGCTGACTTGGCATGATAGGAGTGTGATTGCTAACAGTAGTCACAGTCCCATCATGCCTAGGTTCCAGCACTTACACATCCATCCAGTAAATGCTGGAACCTAGGCATGATGGGACTGTGATTGCTGTTAGCAATCACACTCCTATCATGCCAAGTCAGCCAATACACGCTGGTACAGGGTGGCTGTAAGTGATGTGCAGACCCCATACTGCTGGCAGCATCAATACACAAGGGGGGCAGCTAGCCAGGTTTCAGCATGTACTGGCTGACTTGGCATGATAGGAGTGTGATTGCTAACAGCAATCACAGTCCCATCATGCCTAGGTTCCAGCACTTACACATCCATCCAGTAAATACTGGAACCTAGGCATTATGGGACTGTGATTGCTGTTAGCAATCACACTCCTATCATGCCAAGTCAGCCAGTACATGCTGGTACAGGGTGGCTGTAAGTGCAGACCCCATACAGCTGGCAGCATCAATACACAAGGGGGGCACCTGGCCAGGTTTCAGCATGTACTGGCTAAATTGGCATGATAGGAGTGTGATTGCTAACAGCAATCACAGTCCCATCATGCCTAGGTTCCAGCACTTACACATCCATGCTATCACACACACACACACTCATTTATTCATATAATCATTCATTCACAGATTCATTCCCTCAATCACACACACACTCATTCAAACACCCTCCCCACCCCCTTACCTGCACTGCAGCTCCTCGATGCCGCTTACAGACTTCAGCAGGGGGCGCGGCCTCCCTCTGCCTTCTCTGCTAAAGCACAGAGGAAGTAGGATGTCACGTGAACTCCGCTTCCTCTATGCAGTCCAGAAGACCCTCCCACAAGTAAGTAGCAGGGCTTGAGGTGCGGCTCGCGTAAGATCGGTTGCCCTGGCTGCCGATCTTACGCGGGCCGCACCTCGAGGTCTCGCGGGTCGCATTTGGCCCGCAGGCCACATGTTGGACGCCCCTGCCCTATTTGGTACATCTGTGAGCCCAGCCAATTCAGTGTGCCCAATAAAACCATATGTTTTTGAAAACTAGACACCCGAGGGTATTTCAAATGCTGGTATTTTAACTCTTTCCATGCACTAATTCCACCACCAGCCTTTGTCATAGTTAGTAGTAGTATTTTTTTGTGTGTATTTTCACACACATATTGTACTGTAGGTATAAATCTATAACTCCTGGCATATGCCACTGTCACACAACACCCCAATATGTTTTCAGTAACATCTCCTGAGTACATGCATGGGTTTGTCGTGTTGGCTCAAAAGCCACATTTGGGATGTGTGCATTTTTCGAATTGGAAACTAGACGTGGTCATCCTTCTCCGTGTATTAATTGGGACATTGTTGAACCTGGCCAATTCAATTAACCCCATCAAAACATTCTTTTTTTTTTTTTTTTTAAAAAGTAGACACCCCATGGGCATTTAACATGCCAGTATTTTAACTTGCTCCTAAAAATATTTTTTATGCAGCCCCAGGCCTGACATATACGATGGACTCTAAACACTCGAAATTCTCTTAGGACGGACATTGTACAGGTAGCAACAACCAGGTAAACCAAACGTTGTAAACCAAATGTTATTTATGATTTGTTTACATATACTTCGGCTCTCCTCTTGGTTTATAGGATTTATAGGATTGCCACATATTACACATTTTCTGTAAATTGCATTATATTTTCAATAAATAAAATTATAAATATATATATTTTATTTTTTTGACCTTATTTAAAAACATTTTTTGGAACTGGAAGGTTCCCTTGACGGAAAATTATTTTGAAATGTTACCATTTTTTTAATTATTTTTTTACATTAATTTACTAATTAGATTTTCACGTGATGTGCCCACGGTTTGTCAATATTCATGAAGGGGTTAAAACGGGTATTGGTTCTATAATGTAGGAATGTAGGTTCCCTTATGACAAGATAGCAAAATTTAAGGGCATGCTGCTGAAGGTGAAGGGTGCCCAGAAAGTTACAACAAAAATCCAGAATAACGCATTTCAAATAAATTATAAATTGATTTGCATTTTACTCGGTGAAATAAGTATTTAATCCACTATCAATCAGCAAGATGTTTGGCTCCCAGGTGTCTTTTATACAGGTAACGAGCTGAGATTAGGATCAATCTCTTAAAGGGAGTGCTCCTAATCTCAGTTTATTACCTGTATAAAAGATGTCTGTCCACAGAAGCAATCAATCATTCAGATTCCAAACTCTCCACCATGGCCATGACCAAAGAGCTGTCCAAGGATGTAAGGGACCTACCCAAGGCTAGAATGGGCTACAAGACCATCGCCAAGCAGCTTGGGGAGAAGGTGACAACAGTTGGTACGATTATTCACAAATGGAAGAAATACAAAATAATTGTCAATATCCCTCGGTCTGGGGCTACATGCAAGATCTCACCTTGTGGAGTTTCAATGATCATGATAACGGTGAGGAATCGGCCCAGAACTACACGGGAGGATCTTGTCAACGATCTCAAGGCAGCTAGGACCATAGTCACTAAGAAAACAATTGGTAAGACACAACACCGTCCTGAAATCCTGCAGCGCCCACAAGGTCCCCCTGCTCAAGAAAGCACATATACAGACCCGTCTGAAGTTTGCCAATGAACATCTGAATGATTCAGAGGAGAACTGGGTGAAAGTGTTGTTGTAAAATGAGACCAAAATCAAGCTGTCACAGAGCTGGCTAGTCCGACCAGCTACCTCCGCTGTCTTGTGCTCCCTTAGCCTGGGACAACACACTTTCCCCGGTTCCCCAGTCACTCGCCGAGACTCAGTGTAGGGTAAAACCAAACGAAGACTGATTTATTTCTCACACACAGGACTGGATATATTCAGCAAAACACATATTTACATAAAACAAGATATTGGGACACAAACCGCCCCCTTAATCTGCCTCCCAGAGACAACAGGGCCAGTAACGGGATTAACAATACAATGGGGGGGGGACTGATTTACACAACATAATTATGCACCATGGGGTGGGGGTGGGGGTCTGATATTAAATTAAGACAATGGCAGTCACTCCCTGGTTGCAGATCCTGGCTGTCTGCCGGAGATAAACCCCCCAGCCAGTGATGGGTATGATATTGCTGGGGGTAGCCACAGAAGCCTTTACAAACCCAGGGCCCATAGCCAATAGGGAGGAGGCTAGCAGTCAGGCCTCTCCAGTGGTCCCAGTGATGGAGGGTTCCGTTACACAAGCTATTTGGCATCAACTCAACTCGATGTGTTTGGAGGAGGTGGAATGTTGCCTATGACCCTAAGAACGCCATCACCACTGTCAAACATGGAGGTAGAAACATTATGCTTTGGGGGTGTTTTTCTGCTAAGGGGACAGGACAACTTCACGGCATCAAAGGGACGATGGATGGGGCCATGTACGTCAGATCTTGGGTCAGGGCCCTCAGCCAGGGCATTGAAAATGGGTCATGGATGGGTATTCCAGCATGACAATGACCCAAAACACACGGACAAGGCCTGGAGTGGCCAAGCCAGTCTCCAGACCTTAATTCCATAGAAAATCTGTGGAAGGAGCTGAAGGTTCGAGTTGCCAAACGTCAGCCTCGAAACCTTAATGACTTGGAGAGGAGGAGCAAAAGAGGAGACAAAATCACTCCTGAGATGTGTGCAAACCTGGTGGCCAACTACCAGAATCGTCTGACCTCTGTGATTGCCAACAAGGGTTTTGCCACCAAGTACTAAGTCATGTTTTGCAAAGGGGTCAAATACTAATTTCACTGAGTAAAATGCAAATCAATTTATAATTTATTTGAAATGCGTTATTCTGGATTTTTTAGTTGTTATTCTGTCTCTCACTGTTCAAATCAACCTACCATAAAATCTAATTATTTTTTCCTTCACTGGATGTTTATGCAATAATATTTGGCTCAAGGCAATTCATATTGAAGGAAAAATTAACTGCATAGCTGATGCTATTTCTCGCTTGCAGTGGTCAAGGTGGCACCAAATGCAGAGAAAGAGCCAGTTCAAGTGCCATCTTACGTGTGGGAATTGTACATTGTTAAATGAATTGCTGTTGGCATGAGTGGACTAAGGCCACTTTGGTAACTATAGAGTATGTATGAATTTTAAAGCAGCTACATGTTTTATGCTTCAAGAAATGAGGAAATTAACTACATTTTTGTATTAAGCCGGCGCTGAACAATTTTATTAAAAAACAATTATTGAAAGGTTATGCTAGGTGTACAAAGGTCAGAGATATTTGAAAACCAGTATCTTTTCGGCAGTTAATAAAGGCATTATGATTTCTATGATTTCCTGTTATTCAAAACAGCATTCCTGTTAGCATTTTTTGCCACGCCAAGATTGGGTGAGTTGGTAGCACATTCACAGGCCATCAGAGCTTGAAATTGAGGATGTACCGGATTTTCCGGCGTATAAGACGACTGGGCGTATAAGATGACCCCCAACTTTTCCAGTTAAAATATAGAGTTTGGGCTATACTCGCTGTATAAGACTACCCCTCTACCCAGCATACAACAACCAGCCAATCACGGCAAGCGATGTACCTTACCGGTGATTGGCTGGTTGTTGTATACAAAGCCTGCTTGGATTGGGTGGGTCAGCTCTCCCTAACATGTATAGACATACACTGCCCTCACACAACCCTTCCTTTACACTCGCTTCTCGGCCTTTTGGCTAAGATCAAGTGTCTTGCCTGAGGTTCGTGACGATTGGTTGTTGTTGGACCTCGGCCTTTCTACTTATGTAGACATGCTGCTATTGGGGTTCTAACTGATGCCTTTCTGAACGAAACGAGATTCGGTCACGGTTGCGTTCGCTCCTCGGCCTCCGGGCCTGCAGACCCTAGGAAACCCGTTGTGGACTCCCCAGCACCGAGTGGATGCATGCTGGAGAAATCCTAACACTCGTGAGGCTTGAGCGCACGGTCTACCTTTGGGTGCTGGGAAAGACTCCCCCTCTACCTGAGACGGCCTTCTCCCCTACTTTTGGCCTTTTTTAGTGCCTTTTCCCTCTTTTTGGCCTTTTTTAGTGCCTTCCCCTGCCCCTCTTTTTGGCCTTTTTTAGTGCCTCCCCTGCCCTTCTTTTTTGGCCTTTTTAGTGCCTTCCCCTGCCCCTCTTTTTGGCCTTTTTTAGTGCCCGCCCCTGCCCCTCTTTTTGGCCTTTTTTAGTGCCCTCCCCTGACCCTCTTTTTGGCCTTTTTTAGTGTCTTCCCCTGCCCCTCTATTTGGCCTTTTTTTGTGCCCTCCCCTGCCCCTCTTTTTGGCCTTTTTTAGTGCCCTCCCCTGCCCCTCTTTTTGGCCTTTTTTAGTGCCTTCCCCTGCCCCGCTTTTTGGCCTTTTTAGTGCCTCCCCTGCCCCTCTTTTTGGCTTTTTGGCCTTTTTTAGTGCCTTCCCCTGCCCCTCTTTTTGGCCTTTTTTAGTGCCTTTCCCCTGCCCCTCTTTTTGGCCTTTTTTAGTGCCTTTCCCCTGCCCCTCTTTTTGGCCTTTTTTAGTGCCTCCCCTGCCCCTCTTTTTGGCCTTTTTAGTGCCTTCCCCTGCCTTCCCCCCTGTGCTTTTAATCTCTCCCTCTTCTCTTTTCCAGTTCTCTACGCTTTCCCAGCCAGACCCGACGAGGAGTGAACATGGCAACCAAGACCTCTGAAGCCCAACGACCCAGCCAGGCCACCGGAAGCCGAGTCCAGCCTGCAGCGACCCCAGGGAGCCCACCTCCCTTGGAGACCTGGATGAGGCAGACGGTGGTCCTAAAGTTAAAGGAAGTGGAGGGCCGCACCCCTGACATGGATGTGGACACCTTCAGCAAGAAGGTAGTGCACGAGGGAGCAGGCTTCAGCCCAGCAGAGACCCTGAACGTCCAGTCGTTTTTGAAGGGAATGTTCTACATAACGTTCATTTCAGCGGTGGTCTGCAAAAGGTTCTGGGAAGCCTTCAGGTCGGCGAAACCGGATCAGGTCCTCTCCCGGAAACAGCCCCATCCACAGGGAGGAGAGACCCGTGACGGTCTCGATGCGGAACCCCCACACCCCAGGAAAAGACGTGGCAACTTTTCTGGGAAGATACTGCCACATCGTTAAAGAACCGACCAAGATCCTCAACCAGTACGGCTTCTGGACAGGAAGATGGTCCCTCGTGATCCGTCTGAAGGCAGACTCCACCTCGCCGGACGGGCTCCAACACCTCCCGCAGAGCTTCGCCCTGGGAAATTCTACAGGCATGCTTTTCTACCCTAGTCAGCCCACAACCTGCAGACGATGCAGCCAACTGGGTCACAAGGCAGAGGAATGCCAACAGAAATCCTGCAGGCACTGCAGAGTGGTGGGGCACGAGACCAAAGACTGTCCACGAAAGAAGACCCGTAACCTGTGCGGCGATCCCGACCACATCTACAAGGATTGCCCCAAAAGATCAAGGTCATACGCAGCGGTAGCAGCAGCCAAGGCCCCGGCCAAGGTCCCCTCGTCGGCCCTGACCAAGGCTCAAGCCAAGGCGTCGGCACCGCAGACACCCTCTCCGGCAACCCCGAAAGCGGCACCCAGGAAAGGTAAGAAAGCAGCTCCCCTCCCTGCCAAGACTGTCGTGGCCCTGCCCGCTGTCAAGGCTCCCCCCCCGAGGCAGCGCCATCCCTCCCTTGTGCTGCCTCCGACCCTCCCTGCTTCACCCCCTTCTCCCTCCCCCCACTCCTCCCCCTCTCTGCAGCAGCTCTAACCCCGTCCCTAGCTGCTGCAGACCCCGACCCTTTCCCCCCCTCTTGTTTCCGCTGCAGACAACCCCCTGGAGATGCCGCCAAAAGGAGCCAGAGCCAGAAAACGCAAACATAGCGGCAAGAAGGAGGAGGAGGACGAGGACAGCGAGACTGAGACGAGCCCCACCAGGATCTCTGTCCAGAAGAGGGCGCCACCACCAGCCCCCACCGTTCCCTCTCCCTCTCCTCCCGAGCCCGCTAATGACAACGACGACACGCTCGAAAAGATGGTCCAGGACCTGACCCCGTCAGATGAGCCAGCCACCGAGACCGAGGGTCTGATGCTCAACCAGCTGGACATCGACAACCAGGTCTCCCTCCTGGAACAGCTGCTAGACGAGGCTGTCTGGACCCCCGTGAACCCCATCGACCACGGCGGGGAAGATCCTCCCCCACCAGGGGGAGGAGGCGGTAACTAGTGCCTCTGTTTGAGCTGACCTTCATTTTACTCCCAACTAATGGCGTCAATTTCTATTTTCTCCATTAATGTGAGGAGCATGAAGGACCAGTTCCGGAGGCGCGGTTTACTAACCTTCCTTTCTTCCCAGCAGTGTGATGTATATATGTTGCAGGAATGTGCTTTACCCTTCTCTCGTTCTTATCGCCATCTATGCAGGGAATGGTCTCACGGCCCGTCCTTTTGGTCCGGCGGGAACGGCTGCAAGTCGGCGGGGGTTGCTATCCTGATTCGAGGAGGCAACTTCACGGTGGACGCTGTCCAGGAGATGGTCTGCGGCAGACTTCTGGTCGTTGTCGGATCCTGGGCGGGGGAGCCTGTCAGGCTCATCACCGTGTACGCCTCCCCGGAGAAGAAGCAACGCCTGGAGCTACTCCAGAACCTGCGGACCCAGCTGACCACCACCAGGGCCATAGTGATGGGCGGGGCTTCAACTGCCCGATCGAGGAAGGAGGGCGCACTTCCACCCACGCAACAAACCTGGACGTGACTTCGAAACTGCTCAGAGAGATTGTCACAGAGGCATCCTTAAAGGAGGCTCCATCGGGACCGGCTCCGTGAACTATTCTTGGAGCCGGCCAGATGGCTCTGTGCGTTCCCGGATAGACTTTGTGTTCACCTCTCGAGCGATAGAGCATCAGCAGTGCTCCATGGTGCCCTACTACTTCTCAGACCACAGGGCTGTTCGGCTCCAGTGTGCCCTGGGCAAAGGGTTTCCTCCCAAGCTGAACTGTGCCCTGTTAGAGAGGCAGGAAATCGTGGATGAGCTGCGTAATGTATATTCTGATTGTGTCAGTACCAAGTATCTGTTCCCCACTGTAGCCCAGTGGTGGGAGTTTACTAAAGTAAAGCTGCGCTCTTTCTTTCAGGCTAAAGGAAGACTCCAGGCGTGTGAGAGGAAGAGGAAATTCAGACGGCTGCAACGCAAGCTGCAGTTCCTGTTGGACCTCCAACAGTGCGGATGGGACGTGGACGAGGAGCTGGAGGAGACCAAGGAGGGCCTGAAAAGGCACTTTGAGGAGGAATCCAAGCAAATCGTCTTCCGTTCTAAGGTGGAGAACCTGGAGAAGGGTGAGAAATGTAACTCTTTCTTTTTCAGGAAGCTCCACTCCGCCCACACGCCCCTGACGGAAATGAGAGACAGCGAAGGTGTGGTACGACAGGGGAAGGAGGAGGTCCAGAAAGTGGTCGTCGACTACTACCGAGATCTCTACACCCCCAAAGACACAGACCCGGAGGTCGTGCAGCCATGGACGCCCCCTTGACGCTGGAGGAGCTGCACTCTGCCGCCAAATCCTTCAGGAAGGGCAGGACACCGGGCAGTGACGGTCTCCCAGCCGAGTTGTACACAACGCTGTGGGACCTCATCGGCCCGGACCTCCTCGACCTGTACGAGGAGATGGTGGTGGAGGGCAGGATGCCCCCCACGCTGAGAGAGGGAATGATCACGATCCTGTATAAGCGGAAGGGGGAGAGATGCGACCTGAAAAATTGGCGTCCCATCTCTCTCGTGAACGTGGACTACAAGATCCTCGCCAAGGTGCTAGCCACGAGGTTGAAGAAAGTCATCGGGCAGATCGTCCACCCCGACCAGACCTGCGGCATCCCAGGGCGCCAGATCGCGGACAGCCTGGCCCTCATCAGGGACACGATCTACTACATCAAGGACCGCAACGTCCGTGCCGCTCTGGTCACCCTAGACCAAGAGAAGGCATTTGATCGACTGTCTCATGGTTTTATGGGTCAGGTAATGCGGAGGTTTGGGCTGGGGGAGATGTTCTGCTCTTACGCTAACCTGATGTACCTTGATATCCGCAGCTCGGTGCTGGTGAACGGCTGGAAGACTGACCCCTTCCCGGTCCTCTCTGGGGTCAGACAAGGCTGCCCTCTCTCACCTCTTCTTTTTGTCTGTTGTATAGAGCTCTTCGCCGAGTGCATCAGACGGAATCCAGAGATCAGAGGGATCACCGCGCCGGGCAGAGACAAGAGATAAAGTGCTCGCTCTACATGGACGACGTGACCATCTTCTGCGCGGATCGCCGGTCAGTGAGAGCGCTCGTCCAGACGTGCGAGGACTTCAGCCGAGCTTCAGGCGCAAAGGTCAACTGTGGGATGTCGGAGACCATGCTGTTCGGGCAGTGGGACCTGACTTCTGAGCCGATCCCGTTTCCTGTCAAAACCGACTTCCTAAAGATCCTTCGAGTCTGGTTCTGCAGAGACAGCGCGGCCCTGAAAAGCTGGGAGGAGAGACTCAACAAGTTAAAGCAGAAATTTGGGCTGTGGAGCCTCAGAGACCTAACCATCGAAGGGAAAGTGCTGGTTCTGCGCAACGAGATTCTTCCCGTGCTGCAGTACGTGGCTCAGGCGTGGCCCCTGCTGGTCACCATTCACCGAGCCATCAACCGAGCAGTTTTCCACTTCATCTGGGGCTCCAAAATGGACAGAGTAAAGCGCGCAGTGATGTACAAGGAACCCGGCAAGGGAGGCAAAGGAGTGCCTGACATCCCCACCATGCTGAGGACCTTCTTTGTGTGCAACTGCGTGCGCAGAACTCTCAGAGACGTAGTGAAAGGCTCTGCTGAAAACTCCGTGTCTCGCTTCTTCCTGCTGCCCCTGTGGAGGCAGCTCAAGTGGGAAAAGTGGGACAGCTCCGTCCCTTACAACTGGACCATGCCCTGGTTCTACTCGGACGTGGGCAAATTTGTAAGGGAGCACCAACTGGAGGGAGTTAAACCAGACTTGTGGTTACCCCGTGTGATCCACAAGCTCATCAGAGCCAAAGACACTATCTAGAACATCCCAGGGCTCCCCGACGCCACAGCCAAGACTGTCTGGGCTAACGTGTCGTCGAGCAGGCTAACCAACAGGCATAAAGACATTGCATGGATGGCCATTCAGGGAGGCCTCCCCCTAAGGACATTTATGCATGCCAGGGGGCTGTGCAGATATAGACACTGCCCACAGTGCATTGTGGAGGAGGAGACTTCCCTCCACTTGTTCTGGCAGTGCCCGTATGCACAGGCCTTGTTCAGAGCCCTGGAGCTGGATCTCAAGGACTCTATCGAGAGAAAGTACCTGTCCTACCATTCGGTACTTTACGGACTTTTCCCAGGAACACACACGGAGAGCGCCATTGAGGATGCTTGGCGCCTCATGTGCTGCGTTAAGGACGCTTTATGGTTTGCCAGGAACCGCCTGGTGCTGAGGAGGGAGCAGGTCACACACAGCCACAGGCTTATCCACAGCCTGCTGAGAGACTACTCTCTCAAGGACAGTCTAGAGGCTGAAGACTAGCCCCACTCTCCTCGCCCCCCTCCATTTCCCCAGGTTATGTTCCACTTAAGTGCTAACCATATGTGCCACGTCTGGGAATGTAATTGTACACTGCTTCTACTGAGCTTTCCGTAAACTGAAGTCGTACTGTAACGTGTATTGCCCTGCGCTGCGTAGCAGTACTGCTTATCGTCTATCTGTACCAATATTACCGATCTTTGTTTTCCTGCTAAAACAGGTTGATGTCTGTTTTATCATAATCAGTTTTGTATAATAAACTTAAATACAAAAAAAAAACCCTTCCTTTACACACATATACACCAGCTTACAAACACACATATACACATACACACCTGTCCATACACATACACTGCCCATTCACAGACATATACATACGTACAAGGTCTGTAAACAAACATAAATAAAACAAACAAATAGAAAAACCTTGCTCTCTTAGCACTTACTGACAAACAGCAACTAACTATCGTTGGACGGTTTACCCGCTACCAACAAAAACATTTAGCACAGACCTTTTTGCTTTAGGAAGCGTTCAGTAGATTCTTTTTGGAGAGAAATGCAGTCTCACTCACTGCTTGTGGCTTTCTCTCCTGAATAACTCACAGGGCTCCTTTTTGTAGCAGCCCCCTGCTGCTCATTGGTAACAGGTGAGTAACTATCTGGGATAACCAGAACTCCTGGACTGCCTTAATCACCTGCTGCAAGTAAACTGTGGAGTGGAGCACTGGCCCTCCCTTCTCTCCAAATGCTCCACCCCAGGGACCCAAACGTAACTACAGAATTACCATTATTTTGTCGGTAACAAAACATTCTCCCTGGGGTTATCAAATACATTGCACTGCAGTATTTTGTGAGAAATATATATGTGATCAACCACCATGCCCTGTTCCCTGTCACACTACACATACTAACATACGCCTGTCCATACATACAAATTTATACACTGCCCTCACTACACACCCCTGCCTTTACACACACACACACACACATATATATATATATATACCGTATTGGCTCGGATATAGGCCGCCCCCGTATATAGGCCGCACCCTAAAAGTTTGGTGCTTTTTTAAAGACAAAAGTTTTTTTTCTTTAAAAAAGCACCAAAAAAAACATGCTGCCACTCTGTCCCCCCCCCCGAGATATGCTGCCACTGTCCTCCCTCCCCGAGATACGCTGCCGCTGTCCTCCCTCCCCGCGATACGCTGCCGCTGTCCTCCCTCCCCGCGATACGCTGCCGCTGTCCTCCCTCCCCGCGATACGCTGCCGCTGTCCTCCCTCCCCGCGATACGCTGCCGCTGTCCTCCCTCCCCGCGATACGCTGCCGCTGTCCTCCTCTGCCCCCCCCTCCTCGACTTACCGGAGCAGACTCCCGGGTGTCTTGCGGGGCCGGCGAGGGACATCTACGCAATACGCGTATGCAACTTCCGGTACCGGAAGTTGCATGGGCGTATTGCGTAAATGTCTCCCGCCGGCCCCGCAAGACAGCCGGGAGTCTGCTCCGGTAAGTCGGGGGTGGGCAGAGGTAAAACGCTTAGATAACCTCCCGTGCCGGCACCCCCCCCCCCCGTGGGAAGTGCTGGCAGGGGAGGCTGTCTGAGTATCAGACAGTAGGATGCAGATCCCCTGCACCGCTGCGGGGGATCTGTATCTTAACCCCGCTGGCCTGCCCGGCGTCGGGCGCTAGAGCCCGAATATAGGCCGCACCCCCACTTTAAAAACTTAAAGTGGGGGAAAAAAGTGCGGCCTATATTCGAGCCAATACGGTATATATATATACACACACACACCAGATTACAAACACACAAATACCTACACTGCTCTTACACATACACTGACCTTACACACACATATATACACATACACTGCACTTACACCCCTTTCCAGACCTCGAGCTTCCTAATGTTGGGCTAGTTAGAGGGAGGTCGTGATCTCCCCAACCGGCCCTGCTCATCGGGCGCCCACTGATCAGGGCTAGTTGGGGAGATCACGATCTTACACCTACCTTGGCGTGGCCCTGAAGACCGTCCCAGGGGAGGGGGCTTCTCCGCTCGCCCCTCCCCTAGAGATACGTGGCTTCGTGGGGAATCGTGATTCTCCGGCTCGGTAAGTTTCAGTACCCGGCGTATAAGACGACCCCCGACTTTTGATTTTCATGGGTTAAAAAGTCGTCTTATACGCCGGAAAATACGATAGATTTCAGTGATGGAAAATTATTAATTTGTAATCAGTTCTAAAACTGATAAAGAAGGTAAAAGCGTGTGGATTCACATTAACCCGATCAATTATGTTTTGTCCAGTGTTAAATTTACACCTATATCTGGATAACAGAGCCTTAGGGAACATGCATTCTCATGTTAAGTATCAATTCAATGCTATACTTAAGAAATGTCTGAAATGTTTGGGCCTGGAGAAAGATACATTTATATCTCATTCTTTCCTAACAGTTGCAGCAATGGTAGCAGCTGAGTTAGGCTTCGCGTCTGAATTAATTAAAAGAGTGGGTAGATGGAAGTCCAACTGCTTTAAATGCTATGTTAGGCCGGAGTTACTATGAGTTATATGTTATCTAATTATATCTTTCTTTTATAGATAAGGCAGTTTGCATTTGGATCCTGGGTCATTCTTATGTGTTCTGGGCATTCAAAAGAGCGTGCGCCCTTACGGTACAAACCTAGGAGCTTGCGAGGAAGATGTTGAATTATATTGGAAAGGAATCATGGCTTAAAAATTGCAAATTTTAAAAAAAGTTTTAAATGATAGTTGTTTGGTTTTTCCTTTTCTAGATGTTATTGTCTTACATGTTGGGGGTAATGACATTGGTTCTCTTAAATCGTTACAGTTAATGTTTTGTTTTAAAAAAAAAATTATTCAGATCAAAAACAAGTTCCCTGATACTTTGTTAATATTTTTAGAAAGTGTTCCACGCTGGCTTTGGTGCAAAGAAAAAGGTCTTAAACCTTAAAAGGGTGAGAAGGAAGGTTAATAGAGCGATGGAAAAATTCCTTCCTAAGCTAGGGGTTTTTAGCTTTAGGCATGTGGATGCACTGGTGAGTATTTTAGAGCTGGCGTTCATCTCATATTGGTTCATCGGATATTGGTAATGATATTTATATTAACGGCTTACAATGGTTACTGTTACTGTTGTTTGGAAGGGGCCAAAAACATCATTAGCTGGCTAAAGGAAGGGTTATATTTAATTGTGTGTTAATTTAAATGGTTAATGTTTGTTATGCCTCTTATACCATTTAATAAAGCTATAGTCATTTGTTATCCAATTTAAACTGTGTTTTTTTATTATTGTGTTAAGTGTATAATATGTACAAGCAATCTCTAAGTGAGGAGTTACAGGCAAAGAAGGAGAGTTTTTTTATCTGTATTGCAAGGGGGAGCACTGTGTTTGTGTGGTGTTTGGTTGGACAAACTGGCGAATCTTGAGATGGGGCAAATCTTACTGACATCTCCTAAGTGACGAGTTACAAGCAAAGAAGGAGGCTACAGTATAAATCCTTGTAATTACATATGAATATATTTTTACATATTGGGTGTGAGCGTGTTGTGAGCATGTTGGATAATGCCACTTAGTGCATGTCCTGCAACATGTATGTGCTCTTTGAGCAAGGTCCCCAGGGGGGCAAGTGTGAGCAGGTAGCAACTTTGGAATGTACTATACTAGATCTAAAGAGGCAACTGGCAAAACTGAGGGACATAGACAACATGGAGAGGAGCTTACTGTTTACGGAGCAAGCATTGGTTGGGGCCAGTATAAGTGGGTGGAGATGGGGTAGAAGAGGTCTCGAGGGCAGATAGCTGAGTTAGTTGTGTAAGGGGCAGCAGTGGTCAGAGAGCTAGGGAGCCTTTTTCTGGGCTAGATCACCCCAACATGCTTGCCCGTTTGTGGGGAGACCAGCTCAGAGGAAGGATTTCTAGGGCAGGCTGACTCTCCCAGCAGCCAGGCATAGTGGGGAGCCATAAGGCAAGGAAGGCTAGACAGGTGCTGGTGGTAAGGGAGTCAATTATAAGGAAAGTTGATAGGGTAATCTGTCGCCAGGACCCTGAATGTCGAACAGTATGCTGTCTCCTGGGGGCTCGAGTTCGACATTTTGTGGAGCGGGTAGACAGATTTGGGGGAGGGCTGGAGATGATCCAGCGAACCTAGTACACACTACGCACACAACTAGTACACAACTAACGACAAAGTTAAAAATGATTTTAGGGCACTAGGTCAGAAACATAGGGAAAGGACCTCCAAGGTAATATTCTCTGGAATATTACTGGTACCACATGCTACGTCTTAGGGAGATCAATGCATGGCTAAGAGTGTGGTGTAAGAAAGAGGGATTTGGGTTTTGCAGCAGGGATGGACTGCACCTCAATGAAGAGGGGGCTGCAGTGCTAGGGGAGAGGATGGCTAGAGGAATCAAAGATCTTTTAAACTAGGTTCTAGGGTGGAGGATAAAGATAGAAATTAAGTGTTAGCTAGAGTAAACTGGGAAGGGGTATAGCTATGGAAAAAGGGGGTGAGAGCAGTGATGGGGTTAGCATAGACAATACGAAGCTACATAGTACAAAACCTGCAGTCATGAACTATTTGTCAACCGGTGAACCGAAAATGGGTAGTAACCATAAATGTCTTTTAGCAAATGCGAGAAGCTTTGCAAACAAAATGGGTGAGCTGAAAATATTGATAAGTAATGAACAGAATGATTTTGATCGGTATCAGTGAAACGTGGTGGGATGATACGCACGACTGCTCAGTTAATTTACAAGGTTAGTCACTTTTAGAAGGGACAGAGTAAATAAAAAGGGGGGAGGGATTTGTTTATATGCAAATCCTAAACTAAAGCCCAGTATTAAGAAATGATGACAGTAGTAATGTGGAGACACTGTTGGTGGAGATTAGCCTAGATAGTAAAAAGAGTCACACACTACTTGTAGGTGTATGCTTCAAGCCACCAAACATTAGCAATGAAGGGGAGGATCAACTGCTATTTCAAATTAAAAAAGTTACAAATAGGAATTAAGTTTTAATCATAGGAGATTTTAATTACCCAGATATAGATTGGAATAGTGTACTAGTTCCATTAAGGACAGCATGTTTCTGAACCTCCTTAATGATCAATTTATGTCACAGTTAGTAGAGGCCTGTCTGCATCTGTTAATAATTAACAATGATGAACTTATCTCAAACATCAAAGTAAGAGAACACTTGGGGAATAGTGACCATTTGGATTCTTTACCATGCTGTACCAATTGGAGTATGAAATATAATTCCTATGGTATACAGAGAGTGCAGAATCTTGGGCAAAGTTGTTCATTATTTTTTAAGATTAATTCCAAAAAGCAAATGGGCAATTACTCTACCAAAACACTCAATTTCAGAAGGGTAAGCTTTGACTGGCTAAGGTCAACTACGGAATGTATAGACTGGGATGGATTATTCTCTGGACTAAACATAGAGGACAAATGGAATACCTTTAAGCACACATTGCAAAATGACACATCCCAATATATACCTATGGGAAACAAATGAAGAAAATCAAAACCAATGTGGCTTACCAGGAAGGTAAAACAAGAAATAAGAAATAAACAAATGGCATTTAAGCATTATAAAAGCAAGGGATCGGCAGTATAATTTATGCCATACAAAGATGCCAACAAAGCCTGCAAAAAGGCGATTAAAATGGCTAAACTGGAGAATGAGAAACAAATTGCCAAGGAGAGTAAAACTAATCCCACAATTTTTTTTAAGTATGTAAATGTATGTAAAGTTAAAGGTAAAACACATTGGTCCTTTATTATCTGAAACGGGTTAGTAAGGACAGAGAGCCCCTTCTGGCTAATTTTAAGGAACCATTACAGCATATGGTACAACATGGGATGGGCTGACGCAAGAAAAAGTGTCTAGCAATTAAATATTGTTAAGGTAGACAAGGCTGGGTGGTGATTTTGCGCTTTAGGATTCCACCTAAATGGAAGAGGGTCTGCTGTGCTAGAAGGTTGGAGGGGATTTTAAACCAGTTGTGGTGGGGGGGCAGAATTCTTGAAAAGGTAGATAGCACAGAAAATGAGAGGGGCAAGATCAGAACAGAGGAGGTATGTATAATAAACATTCACATAAAGTACAAGAGACTCATAATCATATTAAATATATGCAAGGAGCCTAAATAACAAAGCGGGGGAACTAGGGGCAATAGCATACATTAAGCAATATGACATACAACGGAAACATGGTGGGATGAGATGCATGACTGGGCAGTCAACTTAAATGGTTACACGTTATTTAGGAAGGATAGAAAAAGAAAGAAGGGTGATGGTGTATGCATGTATGTTTACAATGAGCTAAAGTCTAATATTAAGCAACTTGAATGTGACAAGGAAAATGTGGAAGCTTTATGGGTAGATATCAGCTTGGGGCAAAAAAAGGAAATCAACTACTGGTTGGGATATGTTATAAACCACCTTATGTTAATACTGATGAGGAAGAACAGCTGTTAGAGCAAATTGAGAAAGCTGCACATCTGGATAACACATTAATTATTGGAGATAGAGGGACTAGTAGTTCTGCAAGGGGATTCAGGTCTTTGAACTTGTTAAATGACACCTTCATGTCACAAGTGGTACAAGCACCAACTAGAAATGATACTTGTCTGGATCTTGTTATAACAAACAATGTTGATCTACTGTCAAACATTCAAGTGGGGGAGCACTTGGGTAATAGTGATTACAATATGGTGTCTTTTGAAATAAACTCAAAAAATAAATTGCACATGGGAAATACTAAAACATAATTTTAAAAAGGCCAATTTCAATAAGATAAGGGTAAGATAAGATTAGTGTAGGTACATTAAAAACCGAGATGGAAGTGTTAGTTGTAAGCGGTCAGGAGCGTGGCGGTGGTGCTGGGGACGGCCCAAGGTGGGAACCTCAGAACCATGAGGAATCTCAGAACCAGAATCACAGGCCACCCCAGAAGGTGAATTCAAGTTTTCAGAGCCAACCCAAATGCCATTCTCACTGGATTTGAAATCGGGAAGTTTGGGATTCAAGGGTTCGGGTAACCGGGAACGGGACCTTAATCAGTCTACATGTCGTCTGGTAACAGAACTATCTTCCAGACGGACTGTGCACATCTTGGGTCCTAAAGATTCCACAATGGTGGGGGGAAGCCACTAAGTGTTGGAAGATCCATAAGATCGTGTCCAGACCGCTTGGTGGACTTCAAAAATGGGAGACTCTTTGGACATGACCATTTTCTCCTGGGAGTGCAATACATGGTCATAGGATAAAGCATGTCAAAAGAAGTCCATGGCCGTCTGCCTAAAAGCAACTGGCTGGTGTTGTACCAGTAGTAGCATGCGGTGTTGTTCTGTAAGCGAAAAGAAAAGAGTCTAACTTCTGAGGAGATAGGGACCCTTGGCTAGTTGAAGCCACTGTGGCCTTAAAGTAGTTCTTGAAAGTAAGTCTGTACAAACTGTTCCGCTTGGCAATTGGTCGCTGGGTGGTAAGGCGCGGTTAACTTGTGCTTGATGTTATGAACATTAACAAAACTCTTAAATTCATGGCTTGTGAATTGGGCCCCATTATCTGTGACAATCTCTCTAGGGTATCCAAACATGGCAAAGAGATGCAATAATATGACAATTGTAGCATATGCAGTTGGCTGGGTTATTGGAAACACCTCGGGCCATTTCGAGTGGGCATCAATTATAACCAGGAAGGTTTGCCCTTTTATTGGACCTGCAAAATCCAGATGAAGGCAAAACCAAGGAACCGTGGGCCAAGTCCAGGGCTGAATACATCCTCGTGGTGGGTCTCTGGCAGTTTGTGCACATCCTATACAAGCATTGACATAGGCTGTGATATCGGCATCTATGCAAGGCCACCACACATTGCCTCGTGCGTTCTGTTTCATCCGTGTGGTACCAGGATGACCATCATGTAGCAAGTCCAAGATATGTCTCTGTAGGGTTTTTGGAATGATCACTCGTTCTTCCCATAAGACACAAGTGTCATTCACAGTCAATTCCTTCTGCTTCTGGTAGTAAGGTTCATAATCCTCTGTTATAGTCACTGGCCAGCCTGTTTGTGTAAAGGAAAACACTGTTTTCAGAACAGTATCCTTCATCGAATGGGCTGCTTTCTCTCCAGAAGTCAGGAGGTGTGTGGTGGTGTACCCACAAACCTTGACAGAGGGAGAAGAGTTTGGAAGCATTTCTATCAGCCGGGACATTGCATCCACTTTGGCATTTACATCATAGCTTCGATACTGTATACGGTAGCTATATGCACCCAAGAACAGGGCATAGCGTTGCAGACGGGCTGCAGTTGAAGATTTCTTTTGTCTGGGCTAAAGATCTCTCTGAAGTAGAGGTTTATGATCCCTTAATATAGTGAACTATCTTCCATAGAGGTAAAGGTGAAACTTTCAAATTGCCCATATCAACGCAAGTGCTTCTTTATCAATTTGGGCATAGTTGCTTTCTGTCTTTGTCAAAGATCTCGAGGCGAATGCCACTGGTTTCTCAGAACCATCTGGTAGGAGGTGGGAAAGTACCACACCCAGACCATAAGGTGAGGCGTCGCAAGCCAAAGTGAGAGGCTTGTGGATGTCATAGTGTGCAAACATACGTGAGGCCAATAGTTTATGTTTAGAGAACTCAAAAGCCTGTTGACATTCTGCTGACCAATCCCATTAGAAGTTTATGCAGTGGGAACAAGGTGTATGCCAGGTCTGGAAGAAACTTATTATAGTAGTTGAGTAGGCCACAGTATGATCTTAGTTGTTGGACATTTGCTGGGGCTGGCGCTTTGACTAGAGCGTCAACCTTGGCTTCAGTGGTGTGTATACCCTCAGCATCTACTAGGTGGCCACAAAACTCCAATTGTGGTACCATAAATTTGCATTTTGTTAAGTTCACCTTAAGACTATGGTCCTGAAGTCTTTGTAAAACACGCTCTATGTTCTGCTTGTGTTCTTGGTCCTGGTATGACCAGTGATAAGCATGTCATCTAAGAGACACTGTGTGAAAGGAATATCTGCTAAGATTGTATCCATCTTCCTATGCCAGATGGCTGGTGCAGATGCTATGCCAAACACCATACAGTTGTATTTGTACAAGCCCTTGTGCATGTTAATGGTGAGGTATTTCCGGGAAGAGGGGTGGACCTCAAACTGTAGGTAGGCTTGTCAGAGATCAATCTTAGTGAACTTCTGTCCCCCAGCAAGTGAGGCGAAGATGCCATCTACTCTGGGTAGAGGATACTGGTCTACATCCAGTTGACCATTCAGTACCATGCGAAAATCCCCACGGATGCGCAAGTCCCCATTTGATTTCTTTACTGGCACAATAGGTGATGCCCATTCACTGTGCTCTACTTTGGAAATGATGCCCTGTTCTTCTACCCGGATGAGTTCAGCTTCCACTCCTGCTCGAAGGTGTCACAGACCGGGTTATCCGGTCTGATAGGAGCCCAGGTGCAGGGGATACGAGGGGCTCTGTCTGTATCCCACGATGCATGATGGCTTGGGGTTGGTACAGACAGGCACAGGATGGGGCTAGAAGCCCTCTGGATGGGGCACACGCGGCTAGAAGCCCTCTGGATGGGGCACACGCGGCTAGAAGCCCTCTGGATGGGGCACACGCGGCTAGAAGCCCTCTGGATGGGGCACACGCGGCTAGAAGCCCTCTGGATGGGGCACACGCGGCTAGAAGCCCTCTGGATGGGGCACACGCGGCTAGAAGCCCTCTGGATGGGGCACACGCGGCTAGAAGCCCTCTGGATGGGGCACACGCGGCTAGAAGCCCTCTGGATGGGGCACACGCGACTAGAAGCCCTCTGGATGGGGCACACGCGACTAGAAGCCCTCTGGATGGGGCACACGCGACTAGAAGCCCTCTGGATGGGGCACACGCGACTAGAAGCCCTCTGGATGGGGCACACGCGACTAGAAGCCCTCTGGATGGGGCACACGCGACTAGAAGCCCTCTGGATGGGGCACACGCGACTAGAAGCCCTCTGGATGGGGCACACGCGACTAGAAGCCCTCTGTATGGGGCACACGCGACTAGAAGCCCTCTGTATGGGGCACACACGGCTAGAAGGCCTGTGGATGGGGCACACACGAATAGAAGCCCTCTGGATGGGGCACACATGAATAGAAGCCCTCTGGATGGGGCACACACGACTAGAAGCCCTCTGGATGGGGCACACGGCAGATATCCCACTTGCAGGGCACTCAGCTGTGGAGCCCACCTGTGGGTCGCTGGCCGTAACTCAGGAACAGATCAGGAACCAAACAGGAGCAGATCAGGAACCAAACAGGAGCAGATCAGGAACCAAACAGGAGCAGATCAGGAACCAAACAGGAGCAGATCAGGAACCAAACAGGAGCAGATCAGGAACCAAACAGGAGCAGATCAGGAACCAAACAGGCAGTCCTAAAACGTCAATGTCAATGCCTACACTGAAGGGCTGGGCAGGTTTATAAAGGCTGTGTTAACTAGGAAACAAGGTGCACCTGGACATGGCAATCAGGTCTGAGTGCAGCTGAACTTGATAATCACTCTGAGTGCTTCAGAGTGACAAGGGCGGCCACTAGTGGATGCTGACGGAAATGAGCAGCATCAGGTTGTGTGTATACCAGGCTGCGGAGGGTGAAATGTTACAGAAGGGCAACTGGTACTGTCCGGGCCTTGAAGAATCTAGGATGGGTATCTGGTTTCAGCTTGAGCTTCACACAGTCATTTTTTATTTTTCCCAATTGGTCTTCAAAATCCTCAGGAAACGCTTTTTCAAGGATTCACCAATCCATCATTCTGTGTTGATGGGACTGTAATGGTGTTGCAAGGGTTCTTGATGATGTCTGGCATTCCCAGATGAGCAATTCAGTCTCTACCGAAGAGAGGTGGTCCTCCATGTCCATGGCAGTCTCTTTGTCTGACCCTTGTAAGATACCTGTACCTTTGCACAACCAAGTGGGTACTTGCATGTATTATGTCTGCAGCTTGATTGGGGTTGGGTGGATAGTTGCCTGAATATGTAGTTGTCTCCAGTGTCTTTGTGTGATGACTGAAACCGCAGCTCCTCTATCAACATCCATTTGCAATGTCTTTCCTTCAATGGTTACTTCTACAGTCATTGCAGGGTTTGACGAGTGTAGGCGATGTATATTTAATCTGTGTAATCGTTGTCTGATTCAGATGAAGAGGTAGGTTTCTCAACTCCGTACGTGTTCTTGGTGTACCGCGGTTGTTTTTCCCTTACGTTCTTACTATGGCAGACCCGTCTGAGGTGGCCCATTTTTCTGCAGTGGTAACAAGGTTGGTCCTTTAAATCGACAGGTTTTGGAGTCGTGGTCTGTATTGCCACACCGGTAGCAAGCTGATTTGGTTTGGGGTGGATATCTGTATTTCCAGTTGGTTGTAGCAGAAGTAACTGCTGCTCTGAAAACCTCCTCTTTCACTCCTTCTTTGTGAACATGGTGGTTTCATGCCTCAGTATCCCTGATAGCCATTTCCATGATTGGAAGGGTGAGTCCTTGTTCAGTCAGAAGTTTCTTTTGAATGGTTTCACTATTCAGTCTCAAGACAAACTTGTCCCTAAGAGCTATGGGTAGGTACTCCCCAAATGAACAGATGGAGGCCAGTTTGCGAATGGCTACCACATAGGCCTTAATATCTTCCCTGGATTGCTGCTGCCGCTGATAAAAGCGAAATATTTCTGCAATTTCCAGAGGTTTTGGCTGGAGATGATCCTCTAGTAATTTTAGTAAATCCACTAGTGTTTTGCTTGCTGGTTTCTCAGGAAACAGGTCTCTTACAGTGTCATATGTTTTTAACTCCCACCACTGTCAGGAATACAGCTACCTGCCTTTCAGGTGGTATGGTGTTTGCATTGAAGTAATGTTCTAATCTTTCAGTCCAGGAACTCCAGGTTTGCTCTCCATCAAACTCACATAATGTGCCTATCAGTGCCATGATCTGTGGATGACAGTGTGTAATGATTACAATACCCCTTGTTATTTTCTAGTTCAGGCTGAGTAGGGCCTTTGTAAATCCCATCCTCGTCACCACTGTTGTAGTCCTATCTGCTTCAGATATAATGCCAGTAGTTTAATACAACCTTGCTTTATAAAAGAGAGGTTCTCTGATCCCCCCCCAAAAAAAACCAGTTAATTTTATCCCCTGGTGAGATGTTCCGCCCCTCCAGTATCACAGAGAAAAGTCACAGGCCTAGCCCTTAGTATCACACACATATCAAACTACATCTTAACATACATCTGTTAAGATTGGCAGATCCCAAGATGACCCAAACCCAGCATAGAAGACAGCCAACAGCTTGCCCTCTTAAGCCACACAGACAGGCCAACACAGTGTACATTCCAGAGCTCTGCCATAAATTCACTCACGTTCGGCCTCAGTGACCATATGTGGTAACTCCCCTATGATATGGAATTTGGGGTGACCCCTAAATTCACAGAGGCAGAGCTCTGATACGTACAAGGTGTTGGTCAGTCTGTGTGGGTTAAGAGGGTGAGCTGTTGGTTGTAGAAGACATCTGGCGAGGTTAACCCTTCCAATGCCAAACCTCTGTGTTAGCCCAACATAGGCTCTGCATGACATCATATTTTAGAACCAACTTTGCAAAAAATATACAGACCAAACATTTCTTTAAAACGTGGGAAACATTTATTGCAAAACTTGATCAGACAAGTGTCATAGTTTTCAATACTTAAGTGCATGGCCTAATGATACTTGTTGCAAATGTTCGTTTTAGACCAATACAATTAGGAACCCTGTAACTGTGAACAAATGATAATAGTAGTCGTCGGGGAGAATGCCTCAACTTTATTTGGCAAGATCGAATTCCTAGTCTGTTAATCTCCTTCTCCGTAACACGATATTTGCTGTACCATTTTAGCCATAAGAAAAGCCTATATATGCTCTTAGGCTGAAAACTCAATCCAAGTCAGCAATAGTTCGGCCTTGTGCCATCTGTATTGGTTTGGTATTGTTATATCTTTCAGACTTTTTCCAGTCATTAATCATTGTCAACTGATTGTCATTGTTGTCATTGTCAATTGTTCCTTGTCCGTGTTTGGGCACAGAGTTCTTTCCAACCCTCCTTGATGCTGTCACCTGTGCTACCAAGAAGGAAAGAGAATTCCTTACCTAGTGCAGGCCTAGTATTAGGTAAGTGGCAAATTCCCTACCTTGGAATTTATTTTCCTTAAAACATAATAATGGGAAAGACTGAAATTGATGGTCGCATGGGTAGGCTTTTTTCAGTCTATCTATGTAATCTAACTATGTCATAATACACGCCCCTTTCCAATTTGTTTTGTCCCTCCTAAAACATGTATTTTGCCACAAAGTTATTGTTCAGTTACAATCCTCATTTCTGTGATGCCAATTAAGTCAAGCTATTAGCCACTTGCCATTAACTAGAACTCCCTTCTTTCAACATGCGTTTTGCATTTTCTAGGTCTAGGTCAGGTTACTACCAGTCTCTGGTAATTTGCTTTGTGTTAATCAACCTTTTAACATGTTGCACCTAACCAGTGATGATCCCACCTCTATCTCCCAGCATTTTTGAAAGCTAAGCCCTGGCATAAATCTATGATAGCTGTGGGAATAGCATGAAGACAATGTCAGGCATGATAAAATCTTAATATTAAAAAGTTGTTCATATAAATTGACCTTTTCTAAAGAACATTTGGTCTATACCAGATATATCATGCTCAAGAGGAAGGCAGATGATGACCACCTAAACAAATACTATAGATCACTATTTACAACAGTATGGATATCTTACAATAGACTGATTGAGACTGATCTTGATGTTTCTTCTTTGCAGGAGGATTTAGACAGAGTTGGGGACTGGGCATGCAAGTGGCAGATGAGGTTTAACATATATAAATGCAAAGTTATGCATTACAGTAAAAATAATAAAAATGCAACCTATACTATGAATGGTATACCCTTGGGGAAAACTACCAATGAGAAGGATTTAGGAATAATGGTAGACAACATACTTGACAACAGTGCACAATGCCAGCAAGCAGCCGCAAGGGCCAATAAGGTCTTGGCATGCATAAAACGAGGTATTGATCCATGGGAGGAGGATATCATCTTGCCTCTTTACAGGTCAATGTTAAAACCTCACCTTGAATATGCGGTACAATTCTGGGCACCGGTCCTTAAAAAGGACATTATGGAACTAGAAAAACTGCAAGGGGGGGGCTACAAAAGGGGATAGGAAGATACTAGTTATAAAGAGAGACTAAAAAAAAGTTAAAATTATATACATTGGAAAAATGGCGTCTTAGAGGGGATTAAAGTTATTTAAATATATGCAGGGCCAACATAAAGAGCTCTTCAGTGACCTGTTCATTAACAGAAACGTACAAGAACAAAAGTTCGCCCTCTGAGACTGGAAAAGCGGAGAGGGATTCTTTACAGTAAGGACAATAAGGTATGGAATTCACTGCCAAGGCAGGTGGTCTTATCAAATATATTAGATGCCTTTAAAAGGGGCCTGGATATTTTTTTGGAACGGCATGACATACAGGGCTATAAATAGAATATTTTAGAGCTTCTTGATCCAAGGAGAAATCTGATTGCCTTTTGGAGTTGACAGAATTCAAAGTTGCCTTCTTTTGGATCAAGAGTAGGAAGGTAGGTAGAAGTAGGAAGGTTAGGTAGAAGGGTTGAACTTGATGAACTTAGGTCTTTTTCAACCTTATGTACTATGTAACTTTCGAAGACTGCATTCAAGGTATTAGTAAAAATAGTCTGTTCACAAAAAGGTCAGCTGTAAACATGTAAAATAGTTGTCTCTTAAAGGTTTGAAAAAACATGTTATATAGTCAATATCCCTATAAGAATTTTGTGTCTCTGATACATCATTGTAACCGTACCATTAATTATGTCTAATGTATTGGCCTTTCATGGGCTTCATCGCCCCTCCATTTTCTTTTCAAAGAAGGATTTTCGTTAGTATTTGCGCTACATGAATTGACTGAGGTGTGTTGACATATGTAAACCCTGTATTTACCCAAAATATATAAAATTTCTGACAGTAGCTACTTATTTAAATCTCTCCATCTTCCCCACTTCATTGTAGTTTCAAATGCCCTACAACCATATTTTCCACATTATAATAGCTTCTGTCTGTAGCCAACAGCAAGTTTTCTCTAAAAACCCAAATCTCCTTCCTAACACTCGCTAAACTTCTGTTACCACCATGTTGTAACACACTGCACAGGTAATATTAGTTTGGAAGCCCTTTCCCAACACCATTCTTCTTTGATGTCATTGCATTTATATATTATTATAGACATTAATGTGTAGTTGATGCCCCCTTTGCAGCTATAACAGCTTCCACTCTTCCGAGAAGAATTTCCATAAGATTGCTTCCATTAAGAGTGTTTCCGTGGGAATTGTTACCCATTCAACCCATCAGATCAGGCACTGGCGAGGAGTAGCTTGCAATTGTCATTCCAGTTCACCCCAAAGGAGAGGTCAGGCTCTGCGCAGGTCAGTCAAGTTCTTGCACACAAACTCATCCTACCTTGTCTTTGGGCACTGGGGCACAGTCATCCTGGAACAGAAAAGGGCCTTCTTAAACTGTTCCTGCAAATTCACTAACGCAGGCCTATTCAGATGGACGCAGGGCCGGCCTTAGGCGTGTGCGACCTGTGCGGCCGCAAAGGGTGCCATGGCAACAGGGGCGCCTGCCCGGGACTTTTCAGCAACCACTCGGCGCCCCTCACTCTCCGTGACTCCGTCTCGGTGCCAGTGTTTCACGCTCAACTGCGAAGCGCGCACCGTGGCAGAACGGGAAGACGGACGCCTCCCGCTCCCACCGCAGGACTCAACAAGGTAAGTAAGGATAATGAGAAGGGGCAGAGGGGGAGGGCAGTGGTGGTAGATAGGAAAAAAAATCTTGTCACTTTCTTTTTTTGGGATGGGATGGGGGGCGCCAGAGGAGTAGTCCGCACAGGGCGCCAGAACACCTAAGGCCGGCTCTGGATGGACTACACTTTAGGCTCACCTCCATTATGAAGAGACAATCTTCAAAGCTTCCTTTTAACTTTCCTTGCCCAGCACAGCATCGTCCAAAATCTCTCAGTATGCTGAAGGGATACCAAGAAATTATTTTGATCCTTCGATGTCCGCTCCTCCCATCACTGGAGCAAGGATTGTTTACCCACTAATTTTGAACGTAAGCTGGGTTTAGACTGTCTTGAAACAGGTTAGCTTCACCCTACTGATGATTTAATACTGTGGGAACAGTTTGGGAAAGGGCCTTTTCTATTCCAGCATGATTGGTAAGGTGTCTTAATACGTATATATAGGTTGTATATTTATGTATATTTCAAAAATCCTAAAATGTTCTACAGTCGTAAAGGACAACTACTATCATGTGTGCCTGTCTTTAAAACGGGATGTATTTATTTTCTTTCCTTCTTTCACTTCTCTTGTACCACATGTAGCCGCCCTCCCAAAAGCACAATCATGCAGCAACGCCACAGTACATACACACACAACTTGCCGACAGCCCCCTCGTCTCCTGCATGCTGAACTATGAAGCTTGATGGGAATTATTCTCCATACTGAGAAAGGTCCAATCATAACGCACTTAGCTTTGAGCCCCATTCAATGTGACTGACAATTCTCAAGGTGACAAGTCTGTGTGTACACAGAGATAGTATGAAAGCAGATATGAGAACTCAAGGCAGTGTTTGTAAGTTAGGAAAAAATTATACCTCCAATTTTTTCTGTAGAGAAAATAAATGTTTTTTTTTGCCAGTAAGTTGAGGACCAGCACAAAACATCTCACAAACACCAAGTTATGCTTGTTTGCTGCCTTGCCCACAGCATTCATATAAAAGGGTCTCCAATATGTTGTTACTTATTGCTACTTTCAATATAATTTTCTATTTTATACGTAAGAAACTATAAATGATTGCTGTGTTAACAGAAAGTCCATTAGTGAATAACATTGGTTTTAATAAATGTCCCATAGTGGTTCAAATTGCCAAAGCATTTTTTCACAAGTGCATACAAATAAAGTTAAAAGCATGTTTCTTCCAAGTGCTCTAAAAATATTATATATCTCCATATCCAATATGCTTTTGGTTACCACGTAGTTTTGGGTATATAAGTATATACATACCATACTATAGATAGAAATGAGTATACATCTTTAAAACAAATGAAAAAAAAATCAGTCAGGAGTCTTTTTCTTTTTTGACTTTTACATCACCAGCAAGTATGGTGGCAATTTCCCCTTGCATGAAGGCCCATGGTACATTTGATCCCACAAGAGGGCATTTTTCTCCACTTGGACAATACACTTCACCAGATGTTCCTTGTTTTTTAATACTTTGTCGTGAACATGGAAAACAAAATTTATGAGAAGGTACTGAAGGGCACTGTACAAAATGTGTGTCCTCAAGACGTTCATGGCACAGAGTACAGCATAATGGTATACTGTTTTGTACAGAAGGGTCAGGAATGCTTTGGGGATATGCATATTCTAATCCTGAAATAGATGATGTTCCTACACTGGGAAACTGGCTTTGTGCATCTCTGGGAAACATTTTTCTTTGGTTCATAGAGGGGGGTGATGTAGGGCTGTTGCAACTTCTCCTGGTTGTAGTGTTAACATAGCTAGAATCTTTAGCTGAATGACTGCCACCAGCACTATCAGCCACCAACATTAGAGCAGACATTGGAGACTGGCCATGTTGTGCTGCGTCAGGTGGTGTGGTACGACTAAAATGAGGAGACTCTGTAAACGAAGAAGTCATTGAAGAAATCTTTAGCCTATCTCCAGATACCAACCATGGCTGTCCCTCGCCATTTATCTTGACAGAACATCCTTCCCCTTCTGGTTCGGGAGATGGCTTTCTTTTTCTTAGAGAACGGGTACCTGAAGGGAGCAGAGGGGTTAAAAAATTAACTACTGTTAAATTTTGCAGTCAATGTGTTGAATTATTATATTGATGACAAAGATTTGTTTAAAAGGTGCTGTAATAGAAACATTCATCATAATACTGACAACCCTTTACAAACCATGATTTATACAGCACCAACAATTTACACATCATTTACTTTAGTACATAAATTAAAAAAAGATATGACAAAAACTAATACTGACTAAGACAAACCGATACATCAGAGATCCCTGCTCGTAAGCTTACAATCTAGCTGAATGTGGAAGCTGAATTAGTGGTACACATGAGCAAATCGACACGGACCATTGCCTTGGGTAAACTAGCAGGATGATTTAATGGCCCTTTCAACTATACATAAAAACACAACCCCCATAAACTTTGACAAAGGCTGGTGGTAAAATCCTGGAAAACAACCCATGGTTAGATGGGATAAATTAACTTGCCCTACTTCAAAAGATGCCCTAAACAGAACATGGGTGCAAGATGAAAAAATGAAATGCGTATGTCCCAAATGTGGCCCTTTTACCCTCCAAACAACCTGACAAGCCTGTATGAAACTGAGGATTTTGAATCAAATACATACAAAGCTCTAGGGCTGAAACAACCAATCGATAAAATCGATAATGAAAATCATTGTCAACGATTTTCTTTATCGATTAGTCGAATCGATTTTTATCGATTATAAAAAGAGGTTTTTTTTCAGAGCAAATGCTCTGAAAAACTCCTCTCCTTATATAATCCGACCTCAAACAGAGGTCGGATTATAACACTAGAATCCAGATCCCCCGCAACGCTGCAGGGGACCTGGATTCCCCTCACTGTCGGCCGGTCTCTCACTTCCGTCTCTCTCCCCCCTCCCATACACCCCTCTGACTCCTCCCCCTCCCATACACTGCTCTGCCTCTCTCCCGACTCCCTGGTATTTTGTGAACCTCTGTTGCTGACAGGCACTTTCACTGCAGCTTCATAGAAGCCTCAGCGTAAGTGAAGGGCAGTAACGGAGGCTGTCTGTGCACATCGTGCAGACCCCCACCGGCTGACAGAGAATCGAGGTCTCCTGCAGAGGATCATCCTCTCTGTCAGCTGGTGGGGGTCTGCATCGCACAGACAGCCTCCGTTACTGTCCTTCACTTACACTGAGGCTTCTATGAAGCTGCAGTGTAAGTGCCTGTCAGCAACGGAGGTTCACAAAACACCAGGGAGCCGGGAGAGAGGCAGAGTGATGTATGGGAGCCATCCTCCCATACACCACTCTGGCTCCTCCCCCTCCCATACGCCACTCTGCCTCTCTACCCCGCTCCCTGGTGTCTTGTGAACCTCCGTTGCTGACAGGAGGCAGAGTGGAATATGGGAGGGGGGGGGAGCCAGAGTGGTGTATGGGAGGGGGGAGGAGGCAGAGTGGAGTATGGGAGGGGGGAGGAGGCAGAGTGGAGTATGGGAGGGGGGAGGAGGCAGAGTGGTGTATGGGTGAGTTATAGTGGTGTATGGGGGGGTATAATGAATTTCAGGGTAGCAGAGTGGTGTATGGGGGTGTAATGAATTTCAGGGAGGCAGAATGGCATATCTGGGGGAGTTAGAGTGGTGTATAGGGGGAGGTAGAGTGGTAGAATCTCTGGCATATAAGGTGTATAAGGCATATATGATGGCAGAGTGGCAAGCTGGGGGTCAGATGTGCATAACCGGGGGCAGTTTGGTAAATAAAAGAAAATATAAACAAGGCTTTTTTCTCAGTTTTTATTAAATATGAAAAATAGTCAACATATGAATTAATACTTACTAATAACTTTGTATTAAAACCTAGTTTGAGAAACACTGTGTTTGGGTTCTTGTAGCTTTTATTATTATGTCAGTAAAATAGAAGAAGGTGAATAGAGAGAGGTCATTGCAATAAAGAGATGAAAGTGCAAATTGTACGTTTTTTATGACATTATTTTAAATTAAAAAAAATTGCATTTTTTTTATCCGATTTATCGAAAAAATAATCGGCCAACTAATCGATTATTAAAATAATAGTTAGTTGCAGCCCTACAAAGCTCTTTATAGCAGTTCCTCTACTTTTCTAAATAAACTCCCCTTCTCTGACGTTTACTTCTTATTTATGCTTAGAAGATTTCTTAAAGGCAGCCACAATCTAGAATACCCTTCTCTGGCTTATCTGACTACCCCTTTTCCTTCAATTCTTGAAAAATAATCCCTCGAAATGCCCTTCTTTATGGACAACTGACACATCAACTTCAGTCTCTCACCTAACTTACCTTTTTTGTTCTCCTGGATTTATATCCAACAATATTTTTAACTAGTGTCACAGGTTCATCTCAATGAGTGGCATTTTTACCTCTTGCGTAATATACCCAAACCCATTCAAGATTCAAAAATTGTTAAGGAGGGCCCTGCTCTAACTCTTTGAATCTGACAAAATTGTTATCTCACGTTTACTCATTTGCACAGTGAATATATTCACTTATGTGAAAAAGAAAGTTCACCCTCTTTCGATTATATGGTTTTATATATTAGGACATTGTGGATATAACAAGGATATGCCATTACAAACGACAATATTGAAAGAAATTCAAATAAACCTAATATTAAGCTATTCAGTATAGGTTGTGGAAGACATCTGTTAGGCTGTTAACATCTTCCTATCCTAGGACAAATACCCTTAAGGCATCTGTTAGATCATGAATACCTTCTTTGATCATATATAAATTCTTATCTTAGGATAATACCCCTTAAGGTTTCCTGCCTCCCCATTTTGTTTCATTTCATTTGAATATTCCTGGTGTAACCCTGTGTATTTGGACATATGCTAATTCACAGAAATAAACCCTTCATCTATCATTATTATATACACTATTAAAACTGAAATTTTTTAATATTTAAATATTAAATTTAATGCCTTAATTTCTACAAAAAACATCTTAACTCCAACAAACATAACGGTCAACGGTTCCTTAGCAGATCTAAAATTAAGTTAAAATACAGCCTCCGAACACATGCCATATTACACCGTGTCATGATTTATATAAAAAAAATTAAAATAAAAAAAAAATGGAGAAGCCACATGTGGAAAACTAATCTTGTGATGCTTGTAGAACTACGTTTAGCAGCAATGAAGTAAATGAGGGTGAACTCAATGACTGCAAGGTTCCCAGGTCCTGTGGCTTTTAAACAAGCCCAAACTCACCCCTCCACCACTGTGCATGCGCCCATATGCTGTTTTGGTTTTCACCAAATGTAGTGCTGTGCATTGTGTCCAAACATCTCCACTTTGGTCTCTGTCCATAGGATATTGTTCCAGAAGCAGTGAAAATCAAGTTACCGTATTTGCTCGATTATAAGACGACCCCCCAAATCTGAATATTAATTTAGGAAAAAAAGAAAAAGCCTGAAAATATAAGATGACTCTATAGGAAAAAAGTTTTACCAGTAAATGTTAATTCATCTAAACTATTTTTTTTTAATAAAAGCAATGATTGAGAAAAATATTTTGGTTTTATTTCCTTCTATTTTCCAACCTGCCCCCCAGTTATGCACATCTGCCCCAGAAATGCTTTATACCCCCTATATGTCACTGTGCCATGATATGCCTTTTAACCCTATATGCCACTGTGCCCCATAATATGCCTTTTGACCACCTATGTGCCACTATGCCTCCAGAAATGCCTTATACCCCTATATGCCACTCTGGCATTTAGAGGGTTAAAAGGCATATTATGGGGAAGAGTGGCATATAGGGAGGTTTAAGGCATTCAGGAGGCAGAGTGGCGTATAGAGGGTTAAAAAGGCATTTCTGGAGGCAGAGTGGCATTAAGGGGGTTAAAGGGCATTTCACAGAGCACTCTACCTCCAGAAATGCCTTATGCCCCCCATTTAACACCCCCCCAAACTTACCGGTGCTTCTGACTTCCCTGTCATGTAGCCGGGGCAGCGTGTAGATCCCACGCACTTACGCTGCAGCCGGAAGGAGGCGTGGCTAGCAGCAGGGGGTGTCTGCCTCCATCGCGCAGACCTTCCCCAACTGTCAGAGATCAGTTCCCCGCACTGGTGCAGGGAACTCTGATCTCTGACAGCCGGGGAAGGTCTGCGGGATGGACGCAGACATCTACACGCTGCCCCAGCTACACACCGGGGACTCAGAAGTACCGGTAAGTGGGGCGGGGGGGGGGGATCCAAGTCCCCTGCAGCTGCGAGGGATCTGGATCCTAGTCGTCTCATAGTCAGACCTATTTGAGGTCTGATTATAAGACGACCCCGATTATAAGACGAGGGGTATTTTTCAGAGCACTTGCTCTGAAAAAAACCTCGTCTTATAATCGAGCAAATACGGTAATCAAGATTTTGTAAAGACCAGACTGAGAAATCTAACATTTAGTTCTAACATTTAGACTTTAGTTTAAACAATTCCTCACATCTACATATCTTTATGTTTTCCCTTTTATACCTGAAAACTGATAGCATGTAAGTGGTCAAAGTTAAAGAATTTTTTTTATTATATATATATATATATACACACACAATATATATATATATATATATATATATATATATATATATATATATATATATATATATATATATATATATATATATATATATATATATATGCATACACATATATACATACACATATATATAATTTATAGAAGTCCCAGGAGTGCCGGTAACTACTATTGTAATATATAAATATATATAAATATATAATGCACCTTACTTATGTAATGCACCTTACTTATGTAAGAAATGAAGGATACCTGTAAAAGGTGATATTACATTTTACGCATAATGCTTTTGGGAAGATTTGAGAAGATGTATTAGAAGTGTGTATTTTCACATAGACTGTCTATGTCCTCCATAATTGGGTCATACAGGAAATCTCTGGACAGAGGGGTCGGGTGAACCACTTTCTGGGAGGTACAAGAAATTCTGGGATGACTAGTTAGGGGCTGCAACACAGAGTCTAAGAAAAGCGAGCGCAGTGAACAGAAGTGCTGGGTCGAACGAAGCTGCGCAAGATGGCGTTCGGGAGAAGCCTGTAAGCTGAGAGCAGTTTCCCCAAGAATGTGCTTGAGTATCCCTTTTGTTTTGTATTATTATCAAAAGTTTTTTGTACGTTATGTTTTATAGCCTGTAACAGTAACCTAATGCAATAACAATATACATTTTTATATACGCTTGTATTTGTCGCACATTCCCTAAAAGAATATCCCTGTAAGAGAGTCATAATTTCTTACACTTATAGGTATGCCCCTCTGCCCCAAGATATGCTTTATGTCCCCTAGAAATGCCCACCTGCCCGCTGATATCCCACTCTGCTTCCTAGAAGTACCACCCCTCCCTCCGACTTACCAATGCACCCCCAGACTCCCTGGTGTCTAGTGGGGACGGCTGTGCGACGCGAGCAGACAACCTCCACTGCTGGCACTTCTGGATCCTAACCCTGCTGCTTACCCGCAGCAGGGCTAAATGGAAAAGAAAAAAAAAAAAACACTTGCCCGGCACTGTATGTCCTGGGCATCGGGTGATACGAACTGCACATCCCTGAGCTAAACCCCGAATATAGGCCGCACCCCCACTTTAAAGACCTAAAGTGGGGGGGGGAAATGCAGCCTATATTCGGGCCAATACGGTATATATTCATAGATATTTGAATACGTGCTCAAGCAGTTTATTTGCATGGTTTGCTTCCCCTCATCTGGGGTTTATTCACAATAGGGTGAGTTTTACGAATTTTAATTTCCATTCCTTGAAATAAATAAAAAAAAATATCGATATACATTATAAAGTCCCAAGCCAAGTGAGCTTCTGTTTTGAGAAGAGCTTCGCTGGCATGCATAATGTATTGTACAAGTGATTCCTTGAAAATGTAATCATACATTAGTGTTGGCCGTGTATACTAAAGCGAGTTAAAACCACAGCTTCCCTGCTCCCCTTTGGTAAATTAAATAAAATATGAGTAACCCAGAAAGAAATACAAGGAAATCAATTAAAGATTCATGAATATAAGATTAACTAATGTAGACAAATTATTATTTTCCCAATTATTTAAGCATTGATTACCAATTTAGTTAGGTTTTTTGGGTAGTACCTTTAATTTAGTAAAATTTCCACTGTGCACTTGGCCTCTGCAGCTCTTGTGGGGTTTTACCAGTCTGCAGTGGTCAGTACCTATCAAAAGTGGTCCAAGGAAGGAAAAGCAGTGAACCAGCGATAGGGTCATGGGCGGCCAAGGTTCATCTTTGCTCATGGGGACAAAGGCTGGCCCATGTGATCAAATCCAACAGACAAGCTACTGTAGCTCAAATTGTTGAAACCGTTAATGCTAGTTCTAATAGAAAGGTGTAAGAACATACAGTACATCGCCGTTGGGGCTGGGTAGCCGCACACCTGTCAGGGTGCCCCTCTCTACTGCCGAAAGCACCTCACGTGCCAATGGGCATGTGAGCATAAGAACTTAACCATGGAAAAATGGAATAGGGTTGCCTGGTCTGATGAATCATGGTTTTCCTTTAGATCACGCGGATGGCCAAATGCACATGCATCGCGTACCTGGAGAACACATGGCACCAGGGTACATCCATGGAGGCCCCACCTCGCAACTTACAGGATTTAAAGGATCTGCTGCCAATGCCTTGGTGCCAGATACCACAGCACACCTTCAGAGGTCTAGTGGAGTCAATGCCTTGACGGGTCAGGGCTGTTCTGGCGGAAAAAGGGGGACCTACACAATATCAGGCATGTCCATTGGTGCTTGCATTAATTAAGCTCTACTACACCAAAGTTGTCAGCACTGAGATAAATCATTTTTCTTTGTAACAATTAATTTACACATAACAGATACAATGTTAAATTACAGGTTACCTGCCATATGAGTTAAGTAGTTTCATAGAACAAATTATGCCTGTGATACTTTTAAAAAATATCTGAGACCAGAAAAACCTGCTATTTTAAAGGATTACTATTGTTACTTAATCTCTGTGCACCTACTGCCACAGACAAAACAGTTTCCTTTTTTGTTTGGCATATCAAATTGAGTAACGCAGCCTAACATTTGACAGTGTTTTCCCTTTCTAGCAAATAGAAATAAACCCTGCAAAAAGGAAAACAAAAAAACAAAAGAAAGCCACGGTAAACATGACTTTTGTTTGTGTGTAAGGTAGCAGTCAGGCCTGGCAAAACACGAACAACCTATTGTATGTGATAAAAGTTTATGTGCTAAAATAACTGCACTAGAGCACAATCTACTAAACCCAGACTTTTTTTTTCTTTGAGACTAGAATTTTACCCAAATTACCATGTCAATACATGGTAATGGCTAAAATTCTAGTCTCAAATAAAATAATAAAAAATAAATAAAACAAAACATAAAAATATATTACGATCTTATATCTATAATTATACTTGAAGCAGTTTAGTTATTTTTTACCCGTTATTTTTTTTTTTGAGATTGGAATTTTATTGGAAAGGCACAAAGTATCAATTAAACGCTGATGGTAGAATTAAAGAATAAACTATGCAGTTCATGTATGTTCATATGGTGGGGTTAGCTGGTGTGACCAAAGGCAAAAATGAAGGCTTGGGGAAAGTGACTTGCCCTCTGTAATATATTCTAGGCAAGATTGTTCCAGTTAATTGTAAATAGCTTTTAGCGCTATAAAATATTACTTTCAACTTTCTACCTTACATACAACTAACATTGTTAAACAAATTCTAAAAATAAAAACATATCAAACCTCAACGAGTTTCTGCTGCATGAACAGATTGGGCTGACTGTATAATGTCTCATTAAATAAGCAATGGTTTCTTTAGTATCCTTACATGTGCTTCAAACAGATCGAGCTTAGTGTTTGCTCCTTCATGAAGTAAGGTGCCTGTGGTTTTAACTTTCTAGAAAACACTTAGATATAAAAATACTTAGGTATTCACGTGACAAGCCAAATCATTATATCCACTTTGATTAAAAAAAACACAAAAGTTGAAAGCGTGTAAGGGGAAAAAAATAAGAGTTTCCACAGTCACATGACTAATTATAAATACAAGATCAGCACATATACATGCAGGTTGGTAAGTTCCCAAAGGCACACTTATCCAGTGTCAGAATAACATGCAAAGTATAGTATTTTCATTACCCGGTAACAAAATTGACAATCTTACAAAGGTTAGCTGTAATACAATGCCATAAACAGGACAATCCAGCCATCATATATACTTTTGTACCTTCAAAATTTTCACTACGTGTCTTTATGCATTTGCCCCTTTCAAGAATCTCTGTACAGGAGCTGAGTTTGACCAAACACATCCCCCTGTGATATTGTGATATTACTTACAAGCAGCCAGCTCCAGCGTTGGTGCATAAATACTCCCATTGAAGTCAGGGGAAGTACTTTTAGGTCACTAACTGGTTGCTTCAGGCAGCCAATCAGTGTCAAGAAGTGTCAGATTATGGCGGAAGAGGCCAGTTGCAGCAACATAGTTGCAAGGTCTAGGTCAGGGTTTTGTTTTTTCCCCATTTAAAGTATTACGGTTTGTCATTAACGGGGGTGTCAGGGATATTAAACTGTCCCTTGAATATATGGTCTCATTGCATTTAAGAAACAACATTTCAAGAATTAACACACATCTCATTTTTAAGAAAAAAAAAGGTAAAGAGGAAAAAAGGACCTTCATACCTGTCTTAGATGCTAGGTTGGTGGCATCAAAGTTTGCCCCCCTCCCATTTCCACTTTCCTTTTTGAATTTCGTATCAAACGGTGAGTGAGTATGCTGTATTGCCATCAGCGAGTCTTTAGCAGTCTTGGGCTTGTTTATCCCCTCCTCGACCCTGACCTTGTGGTCTCCGAACTCAGAATAACTATCCAGCCTGTGCTTCTTGTCATCGTGCTCACAGCCGGACACAGAGCAAAGCCGCTTTATCCCTACGTCAATCGCAGTCGATGTTGCCTCATGAGAGGCCGCCGAGATTCCCAACGGAGGCACCCGGCTTGTAATTGGGCCTATGGTATTACCGTTGATGGGAGCGCCCAGTGCAGAGTGCAATGTACCAGCCCGAAGCTGATTGGGGCTCGACTCGGGGGGATCGAGTAACTTTGTACCATTAGGTACACGGATGCCATTTATTTGCCTACCCACACTGCAATCCGAACCCAGACGGTTTGGTGGCCTATCGTAGACTGAATACCGATCCAAGCACTGTGGTGCAGGGGGTGCTGGCGTGGTCCTCGAGAGCCCGTGCCCACCCCCTACCATGTGTCCGATGTGGTCCATATCCGTAGACACCTGATGTTTGACGGAAGACGATGGCCCTGGCGACCTGTTATCTTGAAATCCATGCGTCCTCTTTAAGCGTCGGGCAGTCTCAATCACAAAATCAATCCGGTCTGCCCCTTCGTAATTAACGCAGCCGCGACATACAGGCTCTGTGAAGTCCCAGATCATGGCCCATGGCATGCGAGGCAAATCGCACAAATAACAAGATTGCCTACGGGCCCCTGCCACCGCGGCGGACATTATAACAAAGAAAACAAAATCCAAAATTTAACTTCGCTAAATGATTGCTATCCCTAGTGTTAAAAAAACCAACTTAAATCTTGGGATGACAGAAGAGAATAACAAGCGAGAGGAACAGGGCCACCTTGCCATCCGCTTCGGCGCTTAGCAATTCCGATTGGCCACATACACGCTACGCCCAAACGTAGATCCACATAAGGAAGAGGATTCAAAATTCTGTTTCCTTTCTCGTTTCCTGGCTCTATACAGTTCCCAAGCAGGCGGGAAGAGGGTGGGTACAGAATTCGTTGATTGGTTATGAACGCAATCACCAGAGCAGTCCTTTATGCGAGCTGCCAAAACCGAACTGTTAGCCGAGTTTGTTTCCGGCAAGATATTTCTTTCATCAGTGCTGAGCAACTAGTGGTCTGTAGACTATTGGATGACATAATTACCAGGAATTCCCTTTTCCATCCATCATAACTGTCTCGTTAGGGCGGTGACGTTATGATAAAACGCCTTATCTTCAATTATTCACTTGAGTCTGTCTAAGTTCTCTGTGCATGCTTGGTACAAACACCAGGTTGGACAAGCACACTCTGCCCATATAGTCTTATAGAGTGACTCTAGCCTCAGGTGTTTAAGCCTTTCTTTACTCAAGGGTGTTTTGTGCCCAAAACCTCAGACTCTTTCAAAATTTTTAGACTAGTTCCATAACCCCAGTTCTCACCCACACAAATTTTATACAGTTTTTTCAAGTTCTTTTTGGATGTATAGTACAGCATTTAGTATGAATAATACATTAACCCCTTATTCCATTTAAAGAATAATTTGCATTTTTATTATTTTTACCATGATGCATAACTTTGCATTTCTCTATATTGAACCTCATCTGCCACTTGCACGCCCAGTCCCTAACTCTGTCTAAATCTTCCTGCAAAGAAGAAACATCAAGATTAGCCTGAATTACCCGGCCTAATTTTGTGTCATCAGCAAAAACTGTGACATGGCTCTCAATGCAGCTTGGGAGATGATTTATACATAAATTAAAAAGAAGAGGACCGAGGACAGACCCCTGAGGCACTCCACATAATACCTGCGTACAGGCTGAGAAATATCCATTCACAAAAACCCTCTGCATTCTACCTTTTAGCCAATTTCTGATCCACATACAGACATTTGCCGCTAAGCCTATTTCTGTTAATTTATAGAGTAGCCTTTTATGCGGAACCGCCTTAGCAAACTCCAGATGAATCACATCTACAGCCACCCCCAGCTCTATATTTTTTCTAACTTCATAGAATGCTACTAGCATGGTTTGCCAAGACCGGTCTTTCACAAATTTCTCCACTACCGATGTTAAGCTTACTGGCCTGTAATTGTCCGGTTGAGATTTTGATCCATTTTTAAATATGGGCACAAAATCTCCTTTGCGCCAATCTAATGGAACTATGCCCGAGCTGAAAGAATCCCTAAAGATCAGTAATAACGGTTGGGCCAGAATTAGACTTAGCTCCTTCAGTACCCTTGGGCGTATACCATCCAGTCCAGGGGCCTTGTCTACCTTAACAGTATTTAATTGCTTGAGCACTTTTTCTTGTGTCAGCCAATCCCATGTTTGCTGCAATGGTTCCTTAAAATTAGCCAGCAGGGGCTCCGTCATTGGTTCTTCTTTGGTATAAACAGAAGAAAGAAAAAAACATTTAAGATGTCGGCTTTCTCTCTGTCCTCACTAACCTAATTTCCAGTTTCAGATTATAATGTACCAACATTCTCTACCTTTAACTTTTTCCATTTACATACTTAAAAAATTTTCTTGGGATTGGTTTTACTTTCCTTGGCAATACATTTCTCATTTTCTAGTTTAGCCATTTTAATCTCCTTTTTGCAGGCTTTGTTGGTATCTTTGTGTGCCATAAATGATACTTCCGACCCATTGCTTTTATAACGCTTAAATGCCAATTGTTTATTCCTTATTTCCTGTTTTACTTTCCAGTAAAGCCACATTGGTTTCTTTTGTATTTTTTCCCATAGGTATATATTGTGATGTGTAACTTTGCAAAAGGTATTCCATTTGTCCTCTGTGTTTAACCCAGAGAACAATTCATCCCAGTCTATATATTCCATGGTTGACCTTAGCCTGTCAAAGTTTGCCATTCTGAAATTAAGTGTTTTGGTAGAGCAGTTACCCATTTGCTTTTTGGAATTAATCTCAAATGAAACCATGTTATGGTTTAATGTTTGAGATAAGTTCCTCATTGTTAGTTATTACCAGATCTAGACAGGCATCCATTCTGGTTGGGGTCTCTACTCATTGCGACATTTATTGGTCATTAAGCAGGTTCAGAAACTTGCTGTCCTTAGTGGAACAAGTTCCACTATTCCAATCTATATCTGGGTAATTAAAATCTCCCATGATTAAAACGTCATTCCTATTTGCAGCCTTTTCAATTTGAAATAGCAGCTGATCTTCCCCCTCATTGCTAATGTTGTAGCATACACCCACAAGTAGTGTGTGACTCTTTCTACTATCTAGGTTAATCTCCACCCACAGCGTCTCCACATTACTACTGTCATCATGGACATCTTCCTTAATACTGGGCTTAAGTTTAGGGTTTGCGTATAAACAAATCCCTCCCCCTTTTCTATTTACTCTGTGCCTTCTACTGACCAGTCATGCGTATCATCAATATTTCCAGCTCACCCGTTTTGTTTGCCAAGCTTCTCGCATTTGCTAAAAGACATTTAAGGTTACTACCCCTTTCTGGCGTAACAGTTGACAAATAATTCTTGACAGCAGGTTTTGTACTATGCAACACCATATTGTCTGTGCTAACCCCACCAGTGCTCTTACTGTGTGGTATTACCTGGCTGGGGGGCTCTGATAGAGATAATGCATGTTACTGTGTGATATTACCTGGCTGGGGCTCTGATATAGAAAATGCATGTTGCTTTTTTTTTTTGCAGCCCGGAGGAAGCGCTAGATGCGGAGGAGAGAGAGGGGCGCCAAGAGGTCGCTCAAGTTTTCAGCAACCGCTCGGCGTCCCTCACTCTCCTCCGAGAGGCTTCTGTCTTCGTTGCGGTGCCAGCGTTTCATGCTGAGCGCCGGAATATGACATCATATTTCGGCGCTCAGCAGTGAAGCAGCGTGCACCGCGACGAAGACACTGAAGACAGAAGCCTTGCGCTCCCACCACAGGATGTCTGAAGGTAAGTGAACTACAACGGTAGTAAGAAGGAGGGGGAAAGGGGGGAAGATAGTAAGAAGGAGGGGGGAAGATAGTAAGAAGGGGGAGAGGGGGAAGATAGTGAGAAAAGAGGGTAATAAGAATATTGAAATAAAGTCAGAATGAGTGAGAGAATGAACGAATTAATTTATGTATGAATTGTGTAAATGAGTTAGAGAATAAATTATTTTTGGAAAGGAAAAGATGGCACAGGCAGGGTGTTTATGGGATAAAAGGTGTCACAGGTAGCATGTTTATGGGACAAAGATGGCACAGGGTGGGCTGTTTGGGGACAAAGATGTCATATGCTGGGCTGTTTGGGGGCAAAGATTGCAAATCTTATGTGTGTTATCTGGGTGCTGGTCAGGTTCTATGTGGGCAGTATGGATGCCAGGGCTGGCTTTGGGGTGTGCAACCTGTGATCTATGCCTGAAATTTAGGGAGTTTTATCTATACCTTTAATGTGGAGATTTTGTGTGAATTCCAATTGATCTATACCTGCACAGCTGGGTTTTTTGTGTTATTCTGTTGATCTATATCTGCTATGCTATGTTTCCATACATTATTTATGTATACCTGAAAATATGGGGCATGTTTGTCTTATTCATTTTTTTTTTGAGGGGGTAGGTAGGAGGTTGGTTCCAGCGCTGCTGGGGACCTGGATCCTCCTGTCTGGTAACCCCTCAAACTTACCGGTGCTTCTGAATCCCTGGTGTGTTGTCCGGGCAGTGGGTAGACGTCTACGCGATTCGCGTAGGCAACTTCCACTGCAGCTGGAAAGAGGTGCGGTTAGCAGCAGGGGTTGTCTGCGTCCATCGCGCAGACCTTCCCCGACTGTCAGAGAGGAGAGTTCACCGCACCGCTGCGGGGAATTCTCTCTGACAGTCGGAGGGTGTATGCGTGATGGACACAGACAACCCCCGCTGCTAACCACACCTCATTCCGTCTGCAGCGGAAGTTGCCTACGCGAATCACGTAGACGTCTACCTGCTGCCCGGACAACACCCCAAAATATGCATTTTAAACCCTAAGTGGCATATAGAGGTATAAGGCATTTCTGGAGGCAGGGTGGCACATACGGGGTCAAAAGGCATATCATGGGGCACAGTGGCATATAGAGGGTTAAAAGGCATATCATGGGGCACAGTGGCATATAGGGGGTATAAGGCATTTCTAGGGCAGAGTGGCAAGCCTGGGGGCAGATGTGCATAACTGGAAATAAAATTCTTTCTCAATCATAGCTTTTATTTTAAAAAAATTGTTTACATAGTTTACATGAATTAACATTTACTAGAAAAACTTTTTTCCTATAGGGTCATCTTCAGGCTTTTTCTTTTTTTTCCTAAATTAATATTCAGATTTTGGGGGTCGTCTTATAATCAGGGTCGTCTTATAATTGAGCAAATACGGTATATCACTTGTGTGGGTACAGAAAATTACAGCTAAACACGAGCGCCGCAGAAATATTAAAACTGAAAGTCATGAAAGTTACAAAAAATAAAATCAGCCATTGTCACAAAGGGGACAATGATTTTAACCGCAACAAAACATTAAATTATTAGATACCTTTGTTCTAAGATTAGTGACAGGCAATTTTCTCAGGGCTTTATAATGGGAGATTATGCCACACACAAGATGGCCGCAGATCTTGAAGTGACATTTTGACTAATTTTGGCCTCCCTTCCTTCCAGTTCCTATTTAAACCTCCCAGTTTCCTATCATCCTTGCCCTCTGATGGTCTGACTATAGTACTGTCCTCAGTGCTCGTTATCCTCAGCTTGTTTACATTGATTCTCTGGTATCTTGACCTTGGCTTGTTATCCGTTGATCCTGACTCCTGGTATCCTGACCTTGGCTTGTTTGGACCACGTTACTGCTACCCTTGGGTTCTACCTGACTCCGGTGTCTCCGACCTTGCTGTGCGTGACAGTAGAGCCATTTCAGGATTTTTCTGTAAAAATATGTTGTCTGTTCTTATTAACCCACAGGCTGTTTTTAACACTTTTGCGGTGCTCCTGTTTAGCGGTAATTTTCTCCTCCCTCATTTAGTCAACCCACACGTTATATATTGTTTTTCCAGGACAAGAAGGCTTTCTTCAGATACAATTTTTTGATCATATCATCTAATTTCTTATAAAATAATGAAATATAAAATATTGAAAAAAACTTTCTCAATTTTATTTAAAAAATATTTTATACCCAATATTTGTATGTCTTTTTTTTTGTTGTTTTTTTTCTGTAAGTTATTGGGCAATAAGTACAAGTAGGGTTTTTTTTTGTTTTTTTTTTGCTATTTCAAAACCATTTTTTTCTGTACGCGATTCAGAGCGGTTCCCTACTTCGGGCTGAGGCTTCAATCAGATAAGTGACTCAGTTTGCTATTTATGTTGGAGCTCTGTAATGTCGGAGGAGTATGCGAGAGACTTGATGATCGATTAATTTGGGTGAGATCCTCTGTCGGAAAAGCGACATACCGGCTGTATATGGGGTGGATCTGGCTTGCAACATTTTGTTTTAATTCAGCTTACTGAACTTGTTTGGATCTGCAAATTATTTTTGAGTTTATCCTCTAAATCTCTGTTATAGTAGAAGCTGGCATAATTCGCCAATTGTGTTCAAGGTACACAGGCATTGTCTGATTTTATCACCTTACTTATTGCCCGCGATATACGAGACGCATTAGCATGCCCCCCAACTGATTTAGGCGGGACAGTCCCGATTTTGGGTCTCTGTCCCTCCATCCCGCCTATCCTTTCCTCTGTCCCGCTTTGCAGGTGCATTGGAAGGGTAAGGCCAGGGCCTCACCTGGAAATTTCCCGGTGGGCCAGGCGGCCGTCAGATGAACATTCGAAACAGACGCTGAGCAGCTGCGAGCGGTATTGAAAGCCTCTTCAGGGCCGCTGGCGCCTAATGAAATTATAGGGGCTGGCGTGCACACACCGCCACCCCAACGGCCGTGCGTCAGCTCTTCGTCCCGCCCCTTTTAAGACGTGGGACGAAGTGCTGAGGCACGACCATAGGGCGGCGCAGTGCGTGCACGCCAGCCCCTTTAATTTCATGAATGCCGGCCTCCACTCGCTGCCCCCACCAGACACCAGGGAGTCAGAAGCAGTGGTAAATCTGGGGGGTGTGTTATATGGGAGACATAAGGCTTTTCTGGAGGCAGAGTGCCCCATGATATGCCTTTCAACCCCCTTTATGCCACTCTGCCTCCAGAAATGCCTTTTAACCCCCTATATGCCACTCTGCCTCCAGAAATTCCTTTTAACCCCCCTATATGCCACTCTGCCTCTAGAAATGCCTTTTAACCCCCTATATGCCACTCTGCCTCTAGAAATGCCTTTTAACCCCCTATATGCCACTCTGCCTCCAGATAAGCCTTATAGCCCCTATATACCACTCTGTCCTATGACATGCCTTTTAACCCTCTATATGCCATTTCTGTGTACGTGTATATGTGCGTGTAAGGGCAGTATATGTGTGTGTGAGGGCACTGTATGTGTATATGTGTGTTTATGGGCAGGTGTGTGTAAGGGCAGTGTATGTATAAATGTGTGTGTAAAGGCAGTGTATGTAAATATATGTGTGTAAAGGCAGTGTATGTGTGTTTATGGGCAGGTGTGTGCAAGGGTCCTGGGAGGGAGGCTAACATTAGCCTTTTTTACTTTAAAAAAATCTCTGCTGCTGTGGACTACTCTTCCAATGATGCTCAGCCAGCATTATGGTGGACACCTAGCTGGCTGAGAATCATAGGAATTTTAGTTCACAGCTAGCATCTGCAGCTTTACTGTTGCTGCACTTCCCATGACACTCAGCCAGCAAAAGTGGGACATTTGGGTAGTATGGTGTAGCATTCCACTGGGGAATATCTGCATAGCATTGATACTGAATGTTTGACTAAAACTGATTGATTCATTCACCCTGACGCAGGTCTGTTGTTTTTGTACAATATCAATAAAGTTTTCGCCAGGCCAGCGCGTTTCATCGGGAAGTTGGGCGCTACAAGATGAGGTCACACGAGGCGGTCTTTCTTTTATGACGCATCGGCAGTCCACGCTTCCCTTTAGCTTCAAGGGTAAAAGGGAAGGCTATTTTCTTCTATAAGATAGATAACTTTTCTCTGTCTATATGCATACGTATATTTTTAGTTTTTTTATATAAAGTTGTGTTTTAGGCGCGATTTCCGTAAAGAAAGAAGAATGGTCGTAGCTGCTAAGACAAGCGTTATAGCGGCTGGAGTATGTGGAGCCTTGTTTCTCGGCTACTGCATTTACTTTGATCGCAAGAGACGGAGTGACCCTGACTTCAAGAACAGATTGCGAGAGAGTATGGCACATTTATTTTTATTTTTTCTGTATATTTCTATGCCAAATGTAATGTCTATATATCTTTGAATATCGAAAAGGCATGAAGGGGCAATTATCTGTCAAGTGTATTATGTCCAGTGTGTTTAATTATTCAGTAGTATGGTCATGTACTGATTTAAAATAGCTGTGCAATATTTTAGTCAAGCATGCTTGTTGCTTAAAGACTTTTGCAAGCTTTGCATATGAAATACATTAGTTAAGGGATCATAATTTTGCCCTTGATGCTTAAATTAATGCTTTTCTTAGCTTTGGTTATTTTAACCCTTTCATGACCGTTTCCCCCATTTTGCACTTAATGACAAGAGCAGTTTTTGTGCATTTGCTGTGACTTCATTGCTCACTTACTCATTTAGTGCACCCCCCCACACACACACACACACACACACACACACACACACACACACACACACACACATATATATAATATAAATAATTTAAGGTTTTACATTTTTAACAAACCCATTTTATCCAAATATAGCATTCCAGCGCATGTTTTTTCCCTAGGTATGTTAAATTACTAAAACAACTTGTAATTTGTATGCAGGAGTACCCCATATGCATGGTTACTGCCTGTATGCCTTATACCCCCAGATATGCCACTCTGCCTCCCCAGATATGCCACATAACCCCCTATATGCCATTGTGCCCCTGATATGCCTTATACCCCTGATATGCCACTGTATTGCACTAACAGATGTGTCGTGAAAAGTGCAGGTATCACAAAGCGCTCACTGACCTCCAAATCAGGATAATAAATGCAATACTTTATTAATCTCTCATGCATAACATAGAATGAAACATCAATATATTACCAGATATTGTAGCATCACTCTCGTTGGAGGGACTCAACGGGAGGAACAACCTTTCTGGTGCATCACAGGCGAAAGCGCGTCCGCTTCAGCAGCCTGGAAAGTTTCCCCGTCTCCCCCCTTGAATCCCTGCTTTTTATATTCTATTATAGATAGTTGTTTACCAAACAATACTGGCATATATCCAGGATTACTTTCGCAACCGCTTCCTGCCGCGTCCTTCTCACTTTTGGCAAAAATAACTCCTTCAGTACTTTTCCAGTCATGAAAGAACGAGACCACATTACTTAACCCTTTCACTCCTCAAGCTCGTCTCATTCGTATCACAATCGGTCCTTGGTCTCGTTTTCTCAGGACTGGGCGCCATATGTCACCATTGGTGGACTAATATGACGAATACAATATGTTAACTGGATGGATTATCCACCCCAAAGCCTTAGTGGCAGACGTGGAATATCCCAGAAACAAATCGTACCAGTGATGCGAAGTTGCATCGGCAATCCTGGATCCTATTTTAACTAATTTTCCATCTACAATAGTTGTTTGAATAATATGTGCTTGTATACTCTTGATTAAGTATCATAGCTAACTGATGTAAATTAATGTCCCAATTGGGTACAGCTAAATATGATTGATTAAATGTCATATCATAACGCATATTACGATCTGATAACAATAAGTATGTCTGATTTTCCCACATTAAGACAGTAACATTTCGGAGACATCCTGAAAATGGTACCACCATCCCGGGAACCACCCGTGTATTAGTCACCACACAGATTTCCTGTGCAGCCACCTCCACTAATAATGTGTAGGTTAAGGGCAGGATAGTAAATTCACAAACATTCATCGTATGATTTAACAAACATGGTTCATATATCCTAGAATGTAGACGACATATTTTACCATCCGTTGTATCTTCACATGCACTTAGATCATGTGTTCGGTTGTTCCCATCTATATAATTTCCGTTTATATGTGGCATCCAATAATACTGATTACCTGCCCCCCCCAACAATAAAGGAACTACTACAAAACGACACATAGTTTGTATCTTGGTAACATTATAAACATGTACCAACCCAGTGCAGAGTGTATCATTACAAATCATCCTATCAGCTTCCACCTTGATCCAGGTGGTATTGGCTATGACAGCTTGAAATAAACACCTCCATAAATACTGCATATTTTGCTTCTGCTGAATCTAATAAATTGTCCGTAACGTACACACAGTCCAATTCACTATTTTTGTAAGATTAGTTTCACTTTCCCACACAAAATTGCCTGTTTGCTTTTGGAAACGTAACAGGAATGCATCCAATCGGACTTGCCCATGCCACAAATCCCAAACGGTGGGCATCCATCTTGCCTGTAATGTAAATGCATCCTGTATCCCCTTTCCCGCATTTCGTAATCTGGCTGCTAATGCCTCAATATCATAGCCATTCAATGTACCAGTTAGGGCTCCATACCCTCCCAAGACAGTGTCAAACCATGCTCGCCTTCTTCGAGCTGGACAAAACTCGGTGGCATCAAACGAAACAAATACACATATGGTAGTTTTTTTGTACATTCTGCCCCACTGGGACACAAGTGTGTGGTAGGCGCTTCAAATGTCCGGGATCACGCCGTGACATATTAATACCAACCAATACTACCCGGAAAATATAATGAGTTCGGTTAGTTATCTCAGAGGCGTTTCTGCAGCTTAGCACCCCCATCCCCGTAGTAGAGACATTGATATAGGCGCCACTAATCACTGGTGTACAGTTCTTTGACTGTAATAGTCGCTCTGTCACATTCTGATGTACCCATTCATGGGTTAAATTGCAACAACTCATATTTACTTCCAAGGAGACGATTAACCATTGGTTCTCCTCATAGGTCATGTAAATCGATCGATATCCGTGACCTCCAACCTTTCCCTGCGGGAGGCCCTAACCACAGTATAGCCCCCTTATTACTGACATTGGCCACTCGACATATTTGATTAGCTGGACATGTGAAGTTATCTTGCGTCCTTGGGAATGTTGATTTCTTCCAGCCATGATACATCAGTTTCATTACTCCTTTCCACTGGAATCCCCGACGTTACTGCCACGGCAACGTCCCACCAAACGACGCCAAGGAGTCCACTTAGTAGAAGAAGACACTGTAAGAAGGGACGACACATTACTCTCGTGAATAGCATTTCTCCTGAGGTACATACTCCCATCTCTCCACCCCAGGCCTCATGATCAGCAATGTTCGATCCTTTCCCACTGCTATCACCTCTGCTGGATTAGGGGGTCCCTGTTTGTTCTGAATCCAAATCTTTGCACCCACATTGGCTACATTAGAGGACTCAAAACCCTTCTGACCCCTAACTGTCAGTTCGGTTGGAGCCTTCCCCTCCTGAGCCAAGGACAAATTAATCGGTATCAATAGCATTTGGGCTATTCGTTCCCCCTTGGTAATTAGAATGGGCTCTGTACCAGTATTTAGTAACAAAACCTGTAATTCCCCCTGGAAATCAGAATCAATTACACCCCCAACTGTAATAAGGCCTTTTAATGCCAAGCTAGACCGAGTAGCTATTTGTCCATGATGTCCCTGTGGGATTTGACACCCTAATCCTGTTCGTATCTTAAATACCTTCCCCGGTGCTATTACCTGTGTCTCAACGGACCCCAAATCCAAACCTGCAGCTTCAGGCGTTGCCCGTTCAGGTATCCGCGCCTCTTCATGCGTTTTCCAGTAAATTACCGTATTTACAATATCGGTCCTCCGTATAGTGAGGTTTGGCATCAACATTCGCATTAAGGGCGTCATAGAATCTGTAATTGGCCTATTATTCAGGGTCTGTAGGGCAGCACTTAAATTATCCCGCCACTGGCCGAAATCTTTATCAGATCCATTTAACTTCTTCAAAGCCCCCTTCAGTAACCCATTCATCCTTTCCACCAAGCCTGCAGCCTGGGGATAGTAGGGCATATGATATACCCAACTGATATTATTATCCTGGGCACATTGCTTCACCTGTTTTCCGGTGAAATGAGTCCCATTATCCGTTTGTATTTGCAACGGAACTCCATAATATTGAGTTATTAACTCCACTGTACGTAATGTACTCCAATGCATTGCCGCTTTACCTGCTTGGGAATTAAACAAACGTTCAAGAGAATCAGTGGGAACATGCGCATCAACATAAAAAACAGTAGTTTCTGTATATTGAATCACCTCCTCCATCGCTTCCCACACCTCTTTTCCCCAAATTTCCTTCCCATGAATACAATTTCTGAAAATCCTTCCAATCTTTAGCTACGGTGGCAATAGCTCTACATACTTTCTGCTTGTTAACTCGTCCTTTTCTTTCCTTATATTTATTTTGTGCCACCTTTATTGCCACTTTTTCGGCTATATTCTGAAAATGTTCTAATTTATTTTTCATCAATCGCTGATTACACTCTAAAACTATTTGTTTTCCTTGTGACTCAAGCAGTTTTTGTTCTGCCTGATTCAACGTCTTCAATAGAAAATAATTCTGTTTACACTTGGTAAGATAGGCGGTGGTCAATATCCACACTTGTCTCCCTATCGCTGCCACATCACCTGCCTTAGCAGGGACCCTCTCGAGTACCTTTACAACATCGAGGGGTTCTACATCATCTGCCTTAGCAGGGACCCTCTCGAGTAACTTTACAACATCGAGGGGTTCTACATCACCTGCCTTAGCAGGGACCCTCTCGAGTAACTTTACAACATCGAGGGGTTCTACATCACCTGCCTTAGCAGGGACCCTCTCGAGTAACTTTACAACATCGAGGGGTTCTGCATCTTTTAGCTTACTCTCCCATGCTTCAACTAAGCCACTATGTACCAACTCGTGCGCTATAATATTATATGGAGCCTCGGTCCAGCCGAGGACTTCCACTTCTTTCTCATTCTTCTCTTTCTTGTGTTTTTAAACATGTTTGTTGCTTTTGGCAAAATGCCAAATTTCAAAACTTTACACAAGGGTGAGGCGTATTGCGATAACACTCCTCCCCAAATATCAGAATCCTATCTATCCCTTGCAAAAAAATTATCAACCTTAGAAAAATATGGCACAGTTCCAATAGGTTCAAATACTAACACATCCTCAACCCTTCAACATATATCTTACTGTTTTTCAATATCACATACAGATCCTTAAACGTATCAATTTGAACCCTACTAACTAATGGCTGAATTTAGACATGACTGGATCCGTTCTATGCTCCAAAAATATAATATTCTACTATTCAGACTCCCTGTGCACGGGGAATCCAATACAGAATACAGATGATAAATTTAAAACACAGATCCTGCCGTTTTCTAATCGGATTAGCATTAACTTGGGCATCCGACTCCTCTTCCCAATCAGAAGAGGAGAATCCCAGATATCTCCATCCCACGTTTCAGGATCCCAATCCACTGATGCCTTTGCTATACTTTTGTAAACCTTCTGTTTGTTTACCCTTCCCTTTCGTTTACAATATTTATTCTGCGCCACACTGACCGCAGCCTTCTCTGCCACATGTTGATAGTGCTCCAACTTATCCTTCAGCAGTCGAACGTTACATTCTAACATTACACTGCGACCCTCTGCCACTATCAACCTCTGTTCCATATCCGCATGAGCAGCCTGCAATTTACCATTTTGCTCATGCAGAACCCGATAGGCACTCAACAGCACCCAATTTCGTCTCCCCAGGGAGACTGCATCACCTGCCCGGGCAGGGACTGTCTCGAGGACCCGTACCACTTCAACAGGGTCCCCATTCTTGAGTTTCACATTCCACTGTTCTGCCAATCCTGAAGTTCGCAACTCCTGCGCAATAATCCCAAACGGTGAATCCGACCACCCCGGAATATCCACCGCCACCTTATTACTCTTATCTCGTTTTTTTAAACATTTTGGAACCTCCAATCAGGGGTGATTGTGTCTCCCGCAAGCCTACTCCACTCGCTCCGTGGACCCCAGTCACTCCCCGCGCACCAGTGACCCGTGCAATAGGGCTGCTTTCACTGGGAGCAGTAGAGTGATGTCTGGAATCTCACGACCTGGGCCTATTCTTACAGCGAGACACAATTTCAATACACTCCCTGTTCAGAGAAGCAATTATCCTGCCGGCTACGCCAATTAATGTATTGCACTAAGAGATGTGTCGTGAAAAGTGCAGGTATCACAAAGCGCTCACTGACCTCCAAATCAGGATAATAAATGCAATACTTTATTAATCTCTCATGCATAACATAGAATGAAACATCAATATATTACCAGATATTGTAGCATCACTCTCGTTGGAGGGACTCAACGGGAGGAACAACCTTTCTGGTGCATCACAGGCGAAAGCGCGTCCGCTTCAGCAGCCTGGAAAGTTTCCCCGTCTCCCCCCTTGAATCCCTGCTTTTTATATTCTATTATAGATAGTTGTTTACCAAACAATACTGGCATATATCCAGGATTACTTTCGCAACCGCTTCCTGCCGCGTCCTTCTCACTTTTGGCAAAAATAACTCCTTCAGTACTTTTCCAGTCATGAAAGAACGAGACCACATTACTTAACCCTTTCACTCCTCAAGCTCGTCTCATTCGTATCACAGCCACTCTGCACCTCCACCCCCGACATTAACCCCTCCGTGCTCCAGATTCCTTGGTGTCTAGTAGGGGCAGCCTGTGTATGTCTGCGCGATCCGCACACACAGACAAACCTCTGCTGCTGCTGCTGGCCGGTACTTCGGCCACGACACGCTGTGCTCCATCATAGAAGCCCCGGCGGAGAGTTGAGAATAGTAGCGGAGGATGTCTGTGCGCATTGCACAGATGCCCGCCGGCTGTCAGAGAGTAGGATCCGGGGGATCTGGATCTTTGTGTTATTATCCGACCTCTGTTTGGATTATAAGACAAGGGTTATTTTTCAGAAAAAAACCTTCTTATATTAGATAAAATCGATTCAACTAATCGATAATGAAAATCATTGCCAACGAATTTCATTATCAATTATTTATTTTGTTGTTGCAGCCCTAGAATCTAGTTAGGGGCATATTAGCCTGTCCCATCCAGCTGATTCCACAAGCGCTTTCCAAAGTTAGTGTACCAGAAAGAAAGCATTTTTCATATTCACTTTTCACCATGCTTATTTGGATATGTGAAGCAACAAAATAGGTCTAGATTTTTGGTCCGCAACAACCCCGAGTCCTGCAATACACCACATGCTTGTATAAGTCATGTTTCTCCGGCATTGTGGAGTCAAAACTGGAACATGCGCATTTAAATTTAACTTTTTTTTTTTTTTTTTTTTTATATGTATAGCAATCAGATCACTTGTCAGTGGCCTAAACTTGTCACTTACATTGATCAGGGAGACCAATCAATCAGCGACTTAAAGTGTCACTGAAAAGTGATCAATTACTTTCAATGCTGATGCGCTAAAGGAGCACAACATTGACTGATTTTTATTTTCATGTTTGTTGAAGCAATACAACATAAACCACACTTCTTTAGTGCTGCGCCACTTTGTACAGTACTGTAGTTAATCCCTTCATGACAAGGCTTATTTAACATCATGAAGATTCAAGCTTGTATATTTAACCATTATTTTTGGACACAATAAAACCCATATAATAAGACACATGCTAACGTCTTATGGTCACAGACACATTACAGTTACAGTAGAGACCTGCCATGGCGCTGCCTATCTTTTTCTATTATGAATCTGGCATTCTTTGCTTTCCAGCAGGGGCAGTGATGTGCCCATAGATATCACGTAATGTGTGTTATGTGACCCTGCTGGGTGTCTCACGACACTCTCTTTATTGTCTCCCTGCAAGAAAGCATCGGGTGCTATAGCATCCGTGGTCGGTTTCGTCTTAACCTCTTGTCTTTTTTTGACGTGTTTTGCAGATTTTTTTTTTAAGTTTTTGCTTGAGACAAAGCTAAGTGGAACAGCATCCCATCAGCAATACAAGCAAATGCTCTTGAGTGAATTTAGACATGGATAGGATAGACATAAAGGTATCATGGATCTGGCCAAAACTCCTTAAGATCCAAGTCTTTAAAAGAGGGGAAAAAATCACATAGATGGGCCACATGGTTGTGTGCCTTCCCTTTCTATATACAGTACATGTGCTACCATATTCTCTTACGAAGTGTGTATTTTAGGCATTATACCTGCAGTTAACTCTGTCCTGTTTTAAGTTACCAGTTTTAAATAAGTGTTGATCTAAAGAAGAACATTATAATTAATACGTTTAAATTTCAGATTTGTTTTTTCACTTTGCTCTAATATCCGTTTACTTTCCCTACTTGCCTCTTGTATGCAAAAATGCTTAATATTCATTTGAGTATTTTCCTCCATTTCTTTTTTTGCAGAGAGACGAAAACAAAAGCTTGCTAAAGAGAAAGCAGTGCTGTCAAAAGTATGTATTTTTTTTTTTTTTTTTTTTTTACTAATTCAAATATATATTAAATATATAAAGTGCTGATTTATAATATAGTTTGTACTAGAGGACTGCATTGGGATGTGGGTCCCCCAAAACTAAGGTGCGTCTTATACTTGGGGGGAAATACGGTAATTGTATTTATAGCCCTGTATGGCATGCCTTTCTAAAAAAAAAATAACCAGACCCTTTTGAAGGTTTCTAATGTATTTGATAACACCACCTCTCATGGAAGTGAATTCCATACCTTTTTATTGTCCTTACTGTAAAAAATCGATTCCTTTGTTTATGAAATCACCGCTCTTCCAGTCTCTCTTCCCTCTTAGGGAACTCTTAAACATGTTGTTAATGCCAGTGATGTCACAATGACATCACTTTGCTCAGTTTGTTTTTTTAATTATTGTATTTTAGTGATTTTTTTTTTTAATCAGTTTTGTTTTTCAGCATGGGAGGAGGGTGAGAAACATGGTTTCTCATTCTCCTCCCTGCGATTTCCCCCTTCACCGATCACACTGATCTCTATACAAGTCCCCACAGACTTGCATAGAGATCAGTGTCTGTGCCTCATTGGAGCAACCGGATATCCCTGCAGGGGATATCCTGTCCTCCGATGACCTTCCGTGTGATGTCGGCAGTGACGCGACCTGGAAGGGAATGCCCGATCGCGTGATCGGCATTTAAAAATGTAACAGTTTTCCGTCTTTCGTGCTGGAAGCGGTAACATCAGATCGAGCAGCAGAAGGCCAGCGATGTTGACTTCTGCTGTCAGGGGGGAGTCTAGGCTGTCCAACGACAGCCTGATCTCCCGTGCAGCAGCGTGATTACACACTGGCTTTCTCTAAAACTAATGATGGTGTTTCATCATTGTTAAAATTCTTATTTTGCTAGTTCTGCCCCTTCCACTTTCCACCCAGGGCTGTGATTGCTCAATAAGAGAACCTGTTTCTTAAAGCCCTGCATAAAACACCCAGGGATTAATATTTACTGGGGCAGTTGTGTTAATTGAGCCTATTGTTAACCCATTAGTCAAAGAAAAAACTGCCCTTTCCAATATCCTGTTTATATAAAAGCTCTTTCATTTTGTCAGTGTGTATATACTGTATGTAGACCCTTTACTTGCAAACAGCTGTTTGAACTCATACCTGGTATATGTGACTAATCATATATATTTTGTTTTCTCTTAGTTACCTGATCTAAAAGATGCTGAGTCTGTCCAGAAATTTTTCCTTGAAGAGATTCAACTTGGAGAAGAGCTACTGGCTCAAGGTTATCATCTAAGCTTAACTACGACATCTGTTATTAGTAGGGCTGCAACTAACGATTATTTTAATAATCGATTAGTTGGCCGATTATTTTTTCGATTAATCGATTAATCGGATAAAAAAAAACAATATGCAAATGTTTCGTTTATTTAAAATAATTTAATGAACTGGATGTTAAAAAACAACTTAAAATTTACATTAACATTCTTATTTTGTTATGATGTAATAAAAAACAATATTTTCAAAGTACAAGAACCCAAACACAATATTTATGCACTTTGCACCCAGCACTTTGCACCCAGCACTTTGCACCCAGCCCTGGCACTTTGCACCCAGCACCCAGCACTTTGCACCCAACACTGTGCCCCAGCCCTGGCACTTTGCACCCAGCACTTTGCCCCAGCCCTGGCACTTTGCACCCAGCACTTTGCACCCAGAACTTTGCACCCAGCCCTGGCACTTTGCACCCAGCACTTTGCAGTCAGCACTTTGCCCCAGCCCTGGCACTTTGCACCCGGCACTTTGCACCCAGCACTTTGCACTGTGCCCCTGCACCCAGTCTCCAACTCTGCCCTGCACCCAGCCCTGCCCCCACATTCTGCCCTGCACCCACTCTGCCCTGCACCCACTCTGCCCTGCACCCACACCCTGCCCCCCCACCCCCACTCTGCCCTGCACCCAGTCTCCCACTCTGCCCTGCACCCACCCACCCCCACTCTGCCCTGCACCCACACTCACACCCTGCATCCCATCCCCCACTCTGCCCTGCACCCAGTCTCCTGCCCTGCACCCACACCCTGCCCTGCATCCCCACCCCCACTCTGCCCTGCACCCAGTCTCCTACCCTGGCCTGCCCCCCCACCCCCACTCTGCCCTGCACCCCCACTCTCCCCTGCACCCACACTCACACCCTGCCCTGCATCCCCTGAAACCCCACCCCCACCTCGCCGTGGACCCCCACCCCCGTGAATCGCTCTGTGCGAATGGAGCCACTCGCACAGAGCCACTCGCACAGAGCGAATCGCTCTGTGCGAATGGAGCCACTCGCACAGAGCGAATCGCTCTGTGCGAATGGAGCCACTCGCACAGAGCGAATCGCTCTGTGCGAATGGAGCCACTCGCACAGAGCGAATCGCTCTGTGCGAATGGAGCCACTCGCACAGAGCGAATCGCTCTGTGCGAATGGAGCCACTCGCACAGAGCGAATCGCTCTGTGCGAATGGAGCCACTCGCACAGAGCGAATCGCTCTGTGCGAATGGAGCCACTCGCACAGAGCGAATCGCTCTGTGCGAATGGAGCCACTCGCACAGAGCGAATCGCTCTGTGCGAATGGAGCCACTCGCACAGAGCGAATCGCTCTGTGCGAATGGAGCCACTCGCACAGAGCGAATCGCTCTGTGCGAATGGAGCCACTCGCACAGAGCGATTCTCACATAGACATAAAGAATACTTACCTCCGCTACGGACTCGTTCCACTTCAAACTTTTAAAACTTTATTGAACTCGATTGAGGCGCGTCACATCCGTCACGTAGCTAGAAGGCGGAGACTGCAGAGCGTGTAGCAGAAGCGGGGAACGCTCGCGGAGGTAAGTAAAAGGAGCCGAGTGCTCCAACAACGAATCGATCATTCGATTAATCGATAACGGAAATCGTCGACAACGATTTCCGTTATCGATTATTATCGATTTTATCGATTCGTTGTTTCAGCCCTAGTTATTAGACTTAAATCTTGGTCATCTATGTACCCCAAGCCACACCAACCTACTTTTTCAGCTAATGGGTAACCCAATCTTGATGACAAAAGAAAACAAGCAAACATTTTTCTAGCTAACAGTTTTACAACTTATTGTGCCATTCTGAATACCTGCTGCCATTTTTATCAACTGCTTTATAGATCGGTTTGACGTTCTGCTGTAGTAGTATCTTCCCTGGTATAGTGAAATCCAGGCAGTGACATCATCGTACCAAATGTCTCCAAAGCAAGTGTCCAACATAACAGAAGAATACTTTTTTCAAACCCCAATTGCGATGTTACTGTGTTGCATAATAGTCTGCTATAAAACTGCACAGATATACAGGTTTGTTGTAGTACTTCTAGTACTTCTATGTAGTACTTCTATTATACAGATGCTGCATTCAACCGTGCAAGTCAATGGAGTCCAGCTTTCTAATCAGTGTGATTAGTAAAATAAATAAAAAAAATATAAATAAGAAAAAAAATAGTTAAACTGTAAAATGTAAAAATAATTTCCCACTGATGTCAAGTTCCCAAAAATGTAAAAAAAAAAAAAAAAAATTAAAAAAGGCAAAAATTTTTTTTTTATATACATTTGTGAGCAAGTCCTAAAATTAGCACATTAGCTTCAAACAATTCTTGCATGGAAAGTTAGAATACTGGCATGTTAAATGCCCATTGGGTGTCTTTTAAAAAAATAAATGAGTTGACAATGTCCCAATTAACACAGGGGGCAGGATGACTACATGTTGCTCTGTGGGATGTTCAAAGATCCAGATATTTTTTTAGAGACCAGCCCTGATCTGTGCTTCTCCACATATTTGTTACCTGCTTGGAGAGATCCTTGGTCTTCATGGTGCCACTTGCTCAGTGATGTTGCAGACTCTGGGGCCTTCCAGATCACGTGTGTGTGTGTGTGTGTATACTGATATCATGTGGAACTTACACCGCACACAGGTAGACTTTAACTAATTATTTGACTTCTGAAGCTAATTGGTTGCAACAGGTCTTATTTAGTGGCTTTAGAGCAAAGATGGTGCATACATATTCGTGCACCATCTTTCTGTTTTAATTTTTTTGATTTTTTTTTTTTTAACTTATTTTCTTTTTACTTACACAAAATTGTTCACATAGGTTATGTCCAATGCATGAAATTCAAATAGAAATACTTTTTAATTCCAGTTTGTAATGCAACAAAATAGGAAAACTGCCAGCAAATGCCAAGGGAGGGTAATCCTATATATGCCTTCTTGCAGTTGGTAATGGTTTGGGTTACTGGAAATATTTGTCACAGGATAAATTGTAATTGTATATGGCCTTCTCTTTTCCTGATGTGAACACCAAAGTAAAATAAGGAGTTCTAAACAAATGGGTTACATAAGCCATTAATATGGTAGGAGATAAGATTGGAGATGTGTATGTATGTGATGTGTTTGTTTCTTGTTCACAGGTGATTTTGAAAAAGGCGTTGATCATTTAACAAATGCTATTGCCGTATGCGGACAGCCCCAGCAGTTACTGCAGGTGTTGCAGCAGACACTTCCACCTCCTGTTTTCCAGATGCTCTTGACTAAATTACCAACAATTAGCCAAGTAAGTTCATGTAGTGGTCTACTGCATTGTACGTGTGTGTATTTATATATGTATATATGGAAATGAATGGGAGCACACGGAGTTTAAGATGCCAATCTGCAAAGGATTTTATTAGCACGTGTGATTCTGGCATTTTAAGCTCAATGTGTGCTCTCATTCATTTCGATATACACTATTGCAGTAATTGGAGACTGCATCAGGGTCCTGTGTATTGGTGAGTGTGGGATTCTCTACAGTAATGCATGTATATATAACATTTTATTTTTTCCATTCTTAAATGTTGATATTTGGATTAGTAAAAAAATGAACACCACAAACAATCTAAATAGTACAAAATATCACCCCCAAAGGTTTATCAAGTAGTAACATTGTTTCTTAAAATACAAAATATGTTATAACAAGCAATTAGTTTAATTTAGTTAATAAAATAAAGAAAATGCCAATACAAATTGTTTCAATCCAAGGTCCTGCAGTGCTTTTCCAAGCTTTATTATAAAAAAAAATACTTTAGAGCCCTATTTCTGCTCATAAGAAAACCTGTCCCCTTGTCCTTCCCACGTGTAGCACCTTCAAACAATGTCTCCCTTCTTGCAGTCTCCTTCCTAGTGTATTTCCAGTCTCTCCAAATATTGAGTAGTAGGTCCAATGGGACCACATTTTCAAGATGGCAGCTTCAGTTGGGAACAACCACTTAGTATGTGATGAGTAGGGGGAATGACGGTGGGTGGTATGCAAGGGGTTGCACAGAAAGCTGTCTGCTAGTTGGCCCTGTCTTTTAAGTGTGTAGCAAGACCATGGGCAGTGAGATGTTTTTGATGTGGGTATGAAAAGACATATGAGCTGAAGGTGGAAAAGTGCTTTGTGAGTTGGAAGAAGGGCGGACATGAGAGTGGATAAGTAGAAGAGATGGACAAAAGAGAGCTGAGATGTAGCATGATCTGGAGAAAACCTGATCAAGCGAGTGCCCCTAGGTGTGTGTGTAGGAAAATGGGTCCACTACGAAAAGCCAGAAGAGGAGGTTGGGGATAAGGATTTGGAGCTGGCAGAGGTGTTGGACATGTGAAAAGGAATGTTGTTTGCCCGGAATAGGGCAAACAACATAGGGTAGGACTTTGTGGGCGATCTTTCACTGTGATGTGGAGAGAGAAGAAAAGATTGAATGTCCAAAAAACAGAATGAGGAAGGAAGACTTGGTATATGCTGAAATTGTGGGACGGTGTAGTAATGTGTTGCAGGCTTTTAGGACTGTAGGAGAGAGAGCATTAAAGTACTGTTAGTTGACAGGGCAGTAAGAGGGCAGAGAGAGAGAGCGAGAACATGAAATATAACAAATGTAAACTAAGTAGAGACAGGCATGACATACATTTCGTCAGGTAAAAACGGGTGGAAAAATACCATATAGCCTAGAAAAGCCCATACTGGTCTGTCTTGGTCTTTCTGTGCTTTATAACCAAAAGTAATGGGTAAATCTGGCTGAGAAAATAATACATCTGGGGCGTTCAATGTGCGGCCTGCAGTGTGTGCAAGCCGGCCGCCTAATAAAACCTCACGGCCGCACCACGGGAACGTGGCAGTGCCTCGGTGAGGCTCTTCGTCCCGCCCCTTTCAAGACGTGCGGGCTCACAGAAGAGTTCCCCCCGACAGGGAGATGATTGTCACGTTGGAGGAGAGCAGGAAAAAAAGAAAAGCGAAAATCTTAAGTATAAACCAAAAAAAAAAAAAATAAAAAAAAAAATTGGGGGTTCAAGGAAAGTGGACCTATATTTAAGGGGGGTGGAATTCCATTGGGGTATTAAAACTTACATACAAAAGGGGATGGCTGGGTTTTGAAATTACAAAATCAATATAAACGGGGGGGGTGGCTGGGGGTAATACACATGGCAGTGGGGGGCATCAATAGACGAGGGTGGTTGGGCATCACAAATTAATACTAAAGGGGGCATCACATTAACCACTATAAAAGGGGTAGGGGCATCAATACACAAGGGAGGAGGGTTGGCTGGGGCAAAACATAAATCAATACACATGGGTGTGGTGGCATAAATGCACAAAGGGGGGCAATACACAAGGTTGTGGAGCGGAACACATGAATCAATACTAAAGGGGGCATGGCTGGGGCATTAATACACAAGGGGCAAAAATATAAAAGGGGGTTAATGACAAAGCAGTGTAGTGGCTTTGCCTGTCCTGGTGTGTGTCTGTCTGGGTGTCGGTGTGGCAGTGCCTGTCCTGGTGTCTCATAATCGGGGGTCGTCTTATAATCAAATAGGCCTGACTGTGAGACTAAGATCCAGATCCCCCGCAGCAATGCATGGGACCTGGATCCTCCTGTCTGAATGGAGACCACTCTCCCCTTACATGAACAGCTAGTATGTCATTAAATGCAGAGTCATAAACCACAGTCAATATAAAAGACACTGGGGAAAAAAAAAAGTCTCCAATGCTTCAGTTATAACATAGCAGGCGTTTCGTTAGAGGCCCAAATGCGTTGGTGTAGGAAGTTGTCTGTACCAAAATGCATCCTATACTGGACTAGTGAAAATAATAGTTTTTGTTATAGAACTTGTTCAAGCCCTGGATATGAGCACATCTGGGTTTTTTTACGCACCACTGCTGCCTGGGTCAGCTTATTTTTTCCCCTCCAATCCAATTCCCTATGCCCTGCAAAACCCTAGGCAACCTATCACCTGGGTTTTTTGAGCCCTGCTACAGTAGTATCTCATACCTCCCAACATTTAAAAATGTGAAAGAGGGACACAAGCGATTGCACTTTACAATGCCGTGCATATTGTGATCTCGGGGTCACCCCTGTTGCTGTTTACTCCATGACCAGAGCAGATAAGATACCTCTTATTGTGCTTGTTTGCGGGGCTCGTGTCTATTATTGGGACATTGTGTAAATGTAACATAGTGTGTATTTATCAGTGTTCAAATATACCATTTCCCTTTTTCTTCTGTAATGAATTGTGTTGAAATGGTGCTGCAGAACTGTATCTTAAAATTGATAATAAATATGCTCAGTCATTTGAGTTACACTTAAATTCCTTCACCTGGCTTTCCACAAATACAGTATATTTTTCTAAAAATACTAGTTAAAAATTTTGCTTTATTCATGTATTTTACCATAACAGATGTTTTTTCTTGGTCTTGCAGAGAATTGTGAGTTCTCAGAACTTAACTGAAGATGATGTGGAGTAAGAAAATGGAAAAGTATCTCTGCTCTCATTTTGCGAAGGAACAATGTAAATGTTTTTGAGTGCAAATGAGTGCAAGGGTTTTGTTCTGCTCAAGTGGAGTTGATAAGAGTTGTGTTTAGTAAAATGTGTAAGTAACATACATTGGTTTAAAAAAATTTGAGCATCGTGTACATTTTTGTGTAGCCTCCACATGTAGAAAAATATCCTTTGAAGGAACAATAAAATCATCTTTGTGGGTTTTTTGTTTTTATGACACGTCAATCTCCCTTTGATTCTTGCATTACATATGTTAAAAAAACAGAACATCAGAACTATCTCTAACAGAGTAAACCTGGCATTTGCTGCAATATTTTTTGTATGTATATAGATATAGATACATATACATACACCAAAAGTAGTTACCGGCACTCATGGGACTTGTTTTAAATAATTCCACGAAACTCAGTTTTTCTGGTCAACGTTTCAGTCTTTTTATTTATAGACTTTCATCAGGACATGACAGAGGAAAAGTGTGTATAACATTTATACTATGTACCATTAAAAAGGTTAAATAGCAGAACCTTACCACACCTGTAGTGC